>NW_026293233.1:0-129657 GCF_026419915.1 Harpia harpyja | reverse complement strand
TCTCCCCACAAGGAAGGGCCCAGCCCTGAAAGCTCTTGCTGCTCTTCACGGTGCCTTGGTGCCCTATCTACAGGCACAACAGCACTGGGGATCTGTGCTTTCCCAAAGACGCAACTTCACATGGCGCTCGGCCGCGGCAGAGCCTCTTGCCGAAAAGGCAAACGTCCGGCTCCTTCTCCCACAAGGAAGGGTCCAGCCCTGAAAGCTCTTGCTGCTCTTCACGGTGCCTTGGCGCCCTATCTACAGGCACAACAGCAGTGGGGATCTGTGCTTTCCCAGAGACGCAACATCCCATGGCGCTTGGCCACGGCAGAGCCTCTTCCGAAAAGGGAAAAGTCCGGCTCCTTGTCCCACAAGGAAGGGCCCAGCCCTGAAAGCTCTTGCTGCTCTTCACGGTGCCTTGGCGCCCTATCGACAGACACAACAGCAGTGGGGATCTGTGCTTTCCCAGAGACGCAACATCTCATGGCGCTCGGCCGCGGCAGAGCCTCTTGCCCAAAAGGCAAACATCCGGCTCTTGTCCCACAAGGAAGGGTCCAGCCCTGAAAGCTCTTGCTGCTCTTCACCTACCCTTGGCGCCCTATCTACAGGCACAACAGCAGTGGGGATTGGTGCTTTCCCAGAGACGCAACATCTCATGGCGCTCGGCCGCGGCAGAGCCTCTTGCCGAAAAGGCAAACGTCCGGCTCCTTCTCCCACAAGGAAGGGCCCAGCCCTGAAAGCTGTTGCTGCTCTTCACGGTGCCTTGGCGCCCTATCTACAGGCACAACAGCAGTGGTGATCTGTGCTTTCCCAGAGACGCAACATCTCATGGCGCTCGTCCGCGGCAGAGCCTCTTGCCGAAAAGGCAAACGTCCGGCTCCTTCTCCCACAAGGAAGGGCCCAGCCCTGAAAGGTGTTCCTGCTCTTCACGGTGCCTTGGCGCCCTATCTACAGGCACAACAGCACTGGGGATCTGTGCTTTCCCAGAGACGCAACTTCTCATGGCGCTCGGCCGCGGCAGAGCCTCTTGCCGAAAAGGCAAACGTCCGGCTCCTTCTCCCACAAGGAAGGGCCCAGCCCTGAAAGCTCTTGCTGCTCTTCACCTACCCTTGGCGCCCTATCTACAGGCACAACAGCACTGGGGATCTGTGCTTTCCCAGAGACGCAACATCTCATGGCGCTCGGCCGCGGCAGAGCCTCTTGCCGAAAAGGCAAACGTCCGGCTCCTTCTCCCACAAGGAAGGGCCCAGCCCTGAAAGCTCTTGCTGCTCTTCACGGTGCCTTGGTGCCCTATCTGCAGGCACAACAGCAGTGGGGATCTGTGCTTTCCCAGAGACGCAACTTCACATGGCGCTCGGCCGCGGCAGAGCCTCTTGCCGAAAAGGCAAACGTCCGGCTCCTTCTCCCAGAAGTCAGGACCCAGCCCTGAAAGCTCTTGCTGCTCTTCACGGTGCCTTGGCGCCCTATCTACAGGCACAACAGCAGTGGGGATCTGTGCTTTCCCAGACACGCAAGATCTCATGGTGCACGGCCGCGGCAGAGCCTCTTCCGAAAAGGCAAACGTCCGGCTCCTTCTCCCACAAGGAAGGGCCCAGCCCTGAAAGCTCTTGCTTCTCTTCACCTACCCTTGGCGCCCTATCTACAGGCACAACAGCAGTGGGGATCTGTGCTTTCCCAGAGACGCAACTTCTCATGGCGCTCGGCCGCGGCAGAGCCTCTTGCCGAAAAGGCAATCGTCCGGCTCCTTCTCCCACAAGGAAGGGCCCAGCCCTGAAAGCTGTTGCTGCTCTTCACGGTGCCTTGGCGCCCTATCTACAGGCACAACAGCAGTGGGGATCTGTGCTTTCCCAGACACGTAACATCTCATGGCGCACGGCCGCGGCAGAGCCTCTTCCGAAAAGGCAAACGTCCGGCTCCTTCTCCCACAAGGAAGGGCCCAGCCCTGAAAGCTCTTGCTGCTCTTCACCTACCCTTGGCGCCCTATCTACAGGCACAACAGCAGTGGGGATCTGTGCTTTCCCAGAGACGCAACATCTCATGGCGCTCGGCCGCGGCAGAGCCTCTTGCCGAAAAGGCAAACGTCCGGCTCCTTCTCCCAGAAGTCAGGAAACAGCCCTGAAAGCTGTTGCTGCTCTTCACGGTGCCTTGGCGCCCTATCTACAGGCACAACAGCAGTGGGGATCTGTGCTTTCCCAGAGACGCAACATCTCATGGCGCTCGGCCGCGGCAGAGCCTCTTGCCCAAAAGGCAAACGTCCGGCTCCTTCTCCCACAAGGAAGGGCCCAGCCCTGAAAGCTCTTGCTTCTCTTCACCTACCCTTGGCGCCCTATCTACAGGCACAACAGCAGTGGGGATCTGTGCTTTCCCAGAGACGCAACTTCTCATGGCGCTCGGCCGCGGCAGAGCCTCTTGCCGAAAAGGCAAACGTCCGGCTCCTTCTCCCACAAAGAAGGGCCCAGCCCTGAAAGCTCTTGCTGCTCTTCACGGTGCCTTGGCGCCCTATCTACAGGCACATCAGCAGTGGGGATCTGTGCTTTCCCAGAGACGCAACATCTCATGGCGCTCGGCCGCGGCAGAGCCTCTTGCCGAAAAGGCAAACGTCCGGCTCCTTCTCCCACAAGGAAGGGCCCAGCCCTGAAAGATGTTGCTGCTCTTCACGGTGCCTTGGCGCCCTATCTACAGGCACAACAGCAGTGGGGATCTGTGCTTTCCCAGAGACGCAACTTCTCATGGCGCTCGGCAGCGGCAGAGCCTCTTGCCCAAAAGGCAATCGTCCGGCTCCTTCTCCCACAAGGAAGGGCCCAGCCCTGAAAGCTCTTGCTGCTCTTCACGGTGCCTTGGCGCCCTATCTACAGGCACAACAGCAGTGGGGATCTGTGCTTTCCCAGAGACGCAACATCTCATGGCGCTCGGCCGCGGCAGAGCCTCTTGCCGAAAAGGCAAACGTCCGGCTCCTTCTCCCACAAGGAAGGGCCCAGCCCTGAAAGCTCTTGCTGCTCTTCACGGTGCCTTGGTGCCCTATCTACAGGCACAACAGCAGTGGGGATCTGTGCTTTCCCAAAGACGCAACTTCACATGGCGCTCGGCCGCGGCAGAGCCTCTTGCCGAAAAGGCAAACGTCCGGCTCCTTCTCCCAGAAGTCAGGACCCAGCCCTGAAAGCTCTTGCTGCTCTTCACGGTGCCTTGGCGCCCTATCTACAGGCACAACAGCAGTGGGGATCTGTGCTTTCCCAGAGACGCAACATCTCATGGCGCTTGGCCACGGCAGAGCCTCTTCCGAAAAGGGAAAAGTCCGGCTCCTTGTCCCACAAGGAAGGCCCAGCCCTGAAAGCTCTTGCTGCTCTTCACGGTGCCTTGGCGCCCTATCGACAGACACAACAGCAGTGGGGATCTGTGCTTTCCCAGAGACGCAACATCTCATGGCGCTCGGCCGCGGCAGAGCCTCTTGCCCAAAAGGCAAACATCCGGCTCCTTGTCCCACAAGGAAGGGTCCAGCCCTGAAAGCTCTTGCTGCTCTTCACCTACCCTTGGCGCCCTATCTACAGGCACAACAGCAGTGGGATTGGTGCTTTCTCAGAGACGCAACATCTCATGGCGCTCGGCCGCGGCAGAGCCTCTTGCCCAAAAGGCAAACATCCGGCTCCTTGTCCCACAAGGAAGGGTCCAGCCCTGAAAGCTCTTGCTGCTCTTCACCTACCCTTGGCGCCCTATCTACAGGCACAACAGCAGTGGGGATTGGTGCTTTCCCAGAGACGCAACATCTCATGGCGCTCGGCCGCGGCAGAGCCTCTTGCCGAAAAGGCAAACGTCCGGCTCCTTCTCCCACAAGGAAGGGCCCAGCCCTGAAAGATCTTGCTGCTCTTCACGGTGCCTTGGCGCCCTATCTACAGGCACAACAGCAGTGGGGATCTGTGCTTTCCCAGAGACGCAACATCTCATGGCGCTCGTCCACGGCAGAGCCTCTTGCCGAAAAGGCAAACGTCCGGCTCCTTCTCCCACAAGGAAGGGCCCAGCCCTGAAAGGTGTTGCTGCTCTTCACGGTGACTTGGCGCCCTATCTACAGGCACAACAGCAGTGGGGATCTGTGCTTACCCAGAGACGCAACTTCTCATGGCGCTCGGCCGCGGCAGAGCCTCTTGCCGAAAAGGCAAACGTCCGGCTCCTTCTCCCACAAGGAAGGGCCCAGCCCTGAAAGCTCTTGCTGCTCTTCACGGTGCCTTGGCGCCCTATCTACAGGCACAACAGCAGTGGGGATCTGTGCTTTCCCAGAGACGCAAGATCTCATGGCGCTTGGCCGCGGCAGAGCCTCTTGCCGAAAAGGCAAACGTCCGGCTCCTTCTCCCACAAGGAAGGGTCCAGCCCTGAAAGCTCTTGCTGCTCTTCACCTACCCTTGGCGCCCTATCTACAGGCACAACAGCAGTGGGGATCTGTGCTTTTCCAGAGACGCAACATCTCATGGCGCTCGGCCGCGGCAGAGCCTCTTGCCGAAAAGGCAAACGTCCGGCTCCTTCTCCCACAAGGAAGGGCCCAGCCCTGAAAGCTCTTGCTGCTCTTCACCTACCCTTGGCGCCCTATCTACAGGCACAACAGCACTGGGGATCTGTGCTTTCCCAGAGACGCAACATCTCATGGCGCTCGGCCGCGGCAGAGCTTCTTGCCAAAAAGGCAATCGTCCGGCTCCTTCTCCCACAAGGAAGGGCCCAGACCTGAAAGGTGTTGCTGCTCTTCACGGTGCCTTGGCGCCCTATCTACAGGCACAACAGCAGTCGGGATCTGTGCTTTCCCAGAGACGCAACATCTCATGGCGCTCGGCCGCGGCAGAGCCTCTTGCCGAAAAGGCAAACATCCGGCTCCTTCTCCCACAAGGAAGGGCCCAGCCCTGAAAGCTCTTGCTGCTCTTCACGGTGCCTTGGCGCCCTATCTACAGGCACAACAGCAGTGGGGATCTGTGCTTTCCCAGAGACGCAACATCTCATGGCGCTCGGCCGCGGCAGAGCCTCTTGCCGAAAAGGCAAACGTCCGGCTCCTTCTCCCAGAAGTCAGGACCCAGCCCTGAAAGCTCTTGCTGCTCTTCACGGTGCCTTGGCGCCCTATCTACAGGCACAACAGCAGTGGGGATCTGTGCTTTCCCAGAGACGCAACATCTCATGGCGCTCGGCCGCGGCAGAGCCTCTTGCCGAAAAGGCAAACGTCCGGCTCCTTCTCCCACAAGGAAGGGCCCAGCCCTGAAAGCTGTTGGTGCTCTTCAAGGTGCCTTGGTGCCCTATCTACAGGCACAACAGCAGTGGGGATCTGTGCTTTTCCAGAGACGCAACATCTCATGGCGCTCGGCCGCGGCAGAGCCTCTTGCCCAAAAGGCAAACATCCGGCTCCTTGTCCCACAAGGAAGGGTCCAGCCCTGAAAGCTCTTGCTGCTCTTCACCTACCCTTGGCGCCCTATCTACAGGCACAACAGCAGTGGGGATTGGTGCTTTCCCAGAGACGCAACATCTCATGGCGCTCGGCCGCGGCAGAGCCTCTTGCCGAAAAGGCAAACGTCCGGCTCCTTCTCCCACAAGGAAGGGCCCAGCCCTGAAAGCTCTTGCTGCTCTTCACGGTGCCTTGGCGCCCTATCTACAGGCACAACAGCAGTGGGGATCTGTGCTTTCCCAGAGACGCAACATCTCATGGCGCTCGTCCACGGCAGAGCCTCTTGCCGAAAAGGCAAACGTCCGGCTCCTTCTCCCACAAGGAAGGGCCCAGCCCTGAAAGGTGTTCCTGCTCTTCACGGTGCCTTGGCGCCCTATCTACAGGCACAACAGCAGTGGGGATCTGTGCTTACCCAGAGACGCAACTTCTCATGGCGCTCGGCCGCGGCAGAGCCTCTTGCCCAAAAGGCAAACGTCCGGCTCCTTCTCCCACAAGGAAGGGCCCAGCCCTGAAAGCTCTTGCTGCTCTTCACCTACCCTTGGCGCCCTATCTACAGGCACAACAGCACTGGGGATCTGTGCTTTCCCAGAGACGCAAGATCTCATGGCGCTTGGCCGCGGCAGAGCCTCTTGCCGAAAAGGCAAACGTCCGGCTCCTTCTCCCACAAGGAAGGGTCCAGCCCTGAAAGCTGTTGGTGCTCTTCAAGGTGCCTTGGTGCCCTATCTACAGGCACAACAGCAGTGGGGATCTGTGCTTTTCCAGAGACGCAACATCTCATGGCGCTCGGCCGCGGCAGAGCTTCTTGCCAAAAAGGCAAACGTCCGGCTCCTTCTCCCACAAGTCAGGACACAGCCCTGAAAGCTCTTGCTGCTCTTCACGGTGCCTTGGCGCCCTATCGACAGGCACAACAGCAGTGGGGATCTGTGCTTTCCCAGAGACGCAACATCTCATGGCGCTCGGTCGCGGCAGAGCCTCTTGCCGAAAAGGCAAACGTCCGGCTCCTTCTCCCACAAGGAAGGGCCCAGCCCTGAAAGCTCTTGCTTCTCTTCACCTACCCTTGGCGCCCTATCTACAGGCACAACAGCAGTGGGGATCTGTGCTTTCCCAGAGACGCAACTTCTCATGGCGCTCGGCCGCGGCAGAGCCTCTTGCCGAAAAGGCAAACGTCCGGCTGCTTCTCCCACAAAGAAGGGCCCAGCCCTGAAAGGTGTTGCTGCTCTTCACGGTGCCTTGGCGCCCTATCGACAGGCACATCAGCAGTGGGGATCTGTGCTTTCCCAGAGACGCAACATCTCATGGCGCTCGGCCGCGGCAGAGCCTCTTGCCGAAAAGGCAAACGTCCGGCTCCTTCTCCCACAAGGAAGGGCCCAGCCCTGAAAGGTGTTGCTGCTCTTCACGGTGACTTGGCGCCCTATCTACAGGCACATCAGCAGTGGGGATCTGTGCTTTCCCAGAGACGCAACATCTCATGGGGCTCGGCCGCGGCAGAGCCTCTTGCCGAAAAGGCAAACGTCCGGCTCCTTCTCCCACAAGGAAGGGCCCAGCCCTGAAAGCTCTTGCTGCTCTTCACCTACCCTTGGCGCCCTATCTACAGGCACAACAGCACTGGGGATCTGTGCTTTCCCAGAGACGCAAGATCTCATGGCGCTTGGCCGCGGCAGAGCCTCTTGCCGAAAAGGCAAACGTCCGGCTCCTTCTCCCACAAGGAAGGGTCCAGCCCTGAAAGCTGTTGGTGCTCTTCAAGGTTCCTTGGTGCCCTATGTACAGGCACAACAGCAGTGGGGATCTGTGCTTTTCCAGAGACGCAACATCTCATGGCGCTCGGCCGCGGAAGAGCCTCTTGCCGAAAAGGCAAACGTCCGGCTCCTTCTCCCACAAGGAAGGGCCCAGCCCTGAAAGCTCTTGCTGCTCTTCACAGTGCCTTGGCGCCCTATCTACAGGCACAACAGCACTGGGGATCTGTGCTTTCCCAGAGACGCAACATCTCATGGCGCTCGGCCGCGGCAGAGCTTCTTGCCAAAAAGGCAATCGTCCGGCTCCTTCTCCCACAAGGAAGGGCCCAGCCCTGAAAGGTGTTGCTGCTCTTCACGGTGCCTTGGCGCCCTATCTACAGGCACAACAGCAGTGGGGATCTGTGCTTTCCCAGAGACGCAACATCTCATGGCGCTCGGCCGCGGCAGAGCCTCTTGCCGAAAAGGCAAACGTCCGGCTCCTTCTCCCACAAGGAAGGGCCCAGCCCTGAAAGCTCTTGCTGCTCTTCACGGTGCCTTGGCGCCCTATCTACAGGCACAACAGCAGTGGGGATCTGTGCTTTCCCAGAGACGCAACATCTCATGGCGCTCGGCCGCGGCAGAGCCTCTTGCCGAAAAGGCAAACGTCCGGCTCCTTCTCCCACAAGGAAGGGCCCAGCCCTGAAAGCTGTTGGTGCTCTTCAAGGTGCCTTGGTGCCCTATCTACAGGCACAACAGCAGTGGGGATCTGTGCTTTTCCAGAGACGCAACATCTCATGGCGCTCGGCCGCGGCAGAGCCTCTTGCCGAAAAGGCAAACGTCCGGCTCCTTCTCCCACAAGGAAGGGTCCAGCCCTGAAAGCTCTTGCTGCTCTTCACCTACCCTTGGCGCCCTATCTACAGGCACAACAGCAGTGGGGATCTGTGCTTTCCCAGAGACGCAACTTCTCATGGCGCTCGGCCGCGGCAGAGCCTCTTGCCGAAAAGGCAAACGTCCGGCTGCTTCTCCCACAAAGAAGGGCCCAGCCCTGAAAGGTGTTGCTGCTCTTCACGGTGCCTTGGCGCCCTATCGACAGGCACATCAGCAGTGGGGATCTGTGCTTTCCCAGAGACGCAACATCTCATGGCGCTCGGCCGCGGCAGAGCCTCTTGCCGAAAAGGCAAACGTCCAGCTCCTTCTCCCACAAGGAAGGGCCCAGCCCTGAAAGGTGTTGCTGCTCTTCACGGTGCCTTGGCGCCCTATCTACAGGCACAACAGCAGTGGGGATCTGTGCTTTCCCAGAGACGCAACATCTCATGGGGCTCGGCCGCGGCAGAGCCTCTTGCCGAAAAGGCAAACGTCTGGCTCCTTCTCCCACAAGGAAGGGCCCAGCCCTGAAAGCTCTTGCTGCTCTTCACCTACCCTTGGCGCCCTATCTACAGGCACAACAGCACTGGGGATCTGTGCTTTCCCAGAGACGCAAGATCTCATGGCGCTTGGCCGCGGCAGAGCCTCTTGCCGAAAAGGCAAACGTCCGGCTCCTTCTCCCACAAGGAAGGGTCCAGCCCTGAAAGCTGTTGGTGCTCTTCACGGTGCCTTGGTGCCCTATCTACAGGCACAACAGCAGTGGGGATCTGTGCTTTTCCAGAGACGCAACGTCTCATGGCGCTCGGCCGCGGAAGAGCCTCTTGCCGAAAAGGCAAACGTCCGGCTCCTTCTCCCACAAGGAAGGGCCCAGCCCTGAAAGCTCTTGCTGCTCTTCACCTTCCCTTGGCGCCCTATCTACAGGCACAACAGCACTGGGGATCTGTGCTTTCCCAGAGACGCAAGATCTCATGGCGCTCGGGCCGCGGCAGAGCTTCTTGCCAAAAAGGCAATCGTCCGGCTCCTTCTCCCACAAGGAAGGGCCCAGCCCTGAAAGGTGTTGCTGCTCTTCACGGTGCCTTGGCGCCCTATCTACAGGCACAACAGCAGTGGGGATCTGTGCTTTCCCAGAGACGCAACATCTCATGGCGCTCGGCCGCGGCAGAGCCTCTTGCCGAAAAGGCAAACGTCCGGCTCCTTCTCCCACAAGGAAGGGCCCAGCCCTGAAAGCTCTTGCTGCTCTTCACGGTGCCTTGGCGCCCTATCTACAGGCACAACAGCAGTGGGGATCTGTGCTTTCCCAGAGACGCAACATCTCATGGCGCTCGGCCGCGGCAGAGCCTCTTGCCGAAAAGGCAAACGTCCGGCTCCTTCTCCCACAAGGAAGGGCCCAGCCCTGAAAGCTGTTGGTGCTCTTCACGGTGCCTTGGCGCCCTATCTACAGGCACAACAGCAGTGGGGATCTGTGCTTTCCCAGAGACGCAACATCTCATGGCGCTCGGCCGCGGCAGAGCCTCTTGCCCAAAAGGCAAACATCCGGCTCCTTGTCCCACAAGGAAGGGCCCAGCCCTGAAAGCTCTTGCTTCTCTTCACCTACCCTTGGCGCCCTATCTACAGGCACAACAGCAGTGGGGATCTGTGCTTTCCCAGAGACGCAACTTCTCATGGCGCTCGGCCGCGGCAGAGCCTCTTGCCGAAAAGGCAAACGTCCGGCTCCTTCTCCCACAAAGAAGGGCCCAGCCCTGAAAGCTCTTGCTGCTCTTCACGGTGCCTTGGCGCCCTATCTACAGGCACATCAGCAGTGGGGATCTGTGCTTTCCCAGAGACGCAACATCTCATGGCGCTCGGCCGCGGCAGAGCCTCTTGCCCAAAAGGCAAACATCCGGCTCCTTGTCCCACAAGGAAAGGTCCAGCCCTGAAAGCTCTTGCTGCTCTTCACCTACACTTGGCGCCCTATCTACAGGCACAACAGCAGTGGGGATTGGTGCTTTCCCAGAGACGCAACATCTCATGGCGCTCGGCCGCGGCAGAGCCTCTTGCCGAAAAGGCAAACGTCCGGCTCCTTCTCCCACAAGGAAGGGCCCAGCCCTGAAAGCTCTTGCTTCTCTTCACCTAACCTTGGCGCCCTATCTACAGGCACAACAGCAGTGGGGATCTGTGCTTTCCCAGAGACGCAACTTCTCATGGCGCTCGGCCGCGGCAGAGCCTCTTGCCGAAAAGGCAAACGTCCGGCTCCTTCTCCCACAAAGAAGGGCCCAGCCCTGAAAGCTCTTGCTGCTCTTCACGGTGCCTTGGCGCCCTATCGACAGGCACATCAGCAGTGGGGATCTGTGCTTTCCCAGAGACGCAACATCTCATGGCGCTCGGCCGCGGCAGAGCCTCTTGCCGAAAAGGCAAACGTCCGGCTCCTTCTCCCACAAGGAAGGGCCCTGCCCTGAAAGATGTTGCTGCTCTTCACGGTGCCTTGGCGCCCTATCTACAGGCACAACAGCAGTGGGGATCTGTGCTTTCCCAGAGACGCAAGATCTCATGGCGCTCGGCCGCGGCAGAGCCTCTTGCCGAAAAGGCAATCGTCCGGCTCCTTCTCCCACAAGGAAGGGCCCAGCCCTGAAAGCTCTTGCTGCTCTTCACCTACCCTTGGCGCCCTATCTACAGGCACAACAGCAGTGGGGATCTGTGCTATCCCAGAGACGCAAGACCTCATGAGGCTCGGCCGCGGCAGAGCCTCTTGCTGAAAAGGCAAACGTCTGGCTCCTTCTCCCACAAGGAAGGGCCCAGCCCTGAAAGCTCTTGGTGCTGTTCACGGTGCCTTGGCGCCCTATCTACAGGCACAACAGCAGTGGGGATCTGTGCTTTCCCAGAGACGCAACATCTCATGGCGCTCGGCCGCGGCAGAGCCTCTTGCCGAAAAGGCAAACGTCCGGCTCCTTCTCCCACAAGGAAGGGCCCAGCCCTGAAAGCTGTTGGTGCTCTTCAAGGTGCCTTGGTGCCCTATCTACAGGCACAACAGCAGTGGGGATCTGTGCTTTCCCAGAGACGCAACTTCACATGGCGCTCGGCCGCGGCAGAGCCTCTTGCCGAAAAGGCAAATGTCCGGCTCCTTCTCCCACAAGGAACGGCCCAGCCCTGAAAGCTCTTGCTGCTCTTCACGGTGCCTTGGCGCCCTATCTACAGGCACAACAGCAGTGGGGATCTGTGCTTTCCCAGAGACACAACATCTCATGGCGCTCGGCCGCGGCAGAGCCTCTTGCCGAAAAGGCAAACGTCCGGCTCCCTCTCCCACAAGGAAGGGCCCAGCCCTGAAAGCTCTTGCTTCTCTTCACCTACCCTTGGCGCCCTATCTACAGGCACAACAGCAGTGGGGATCTGTGCTTTCCCAGAGACGCAACTTCTCATGGCGCTTGGCCGCGGCAGAGCCTCTTGCCGAAAAGGCAAACGTCTGGCTCCTTCTCCCACAAAGAAGGGTCCAGCCCTGAAAGATCTTGCTGCTCTTCACGGTGCCTTGGCGCCCTATCGACAGGCACATCAGCAGTGGGGATCTGTGCTTTTCCAGAGACGCAACATCTCATGGCGCTCGGCCGCGGAAGAGCCTCTTGCCGAAAAGGCAAACGTCCGGCTCCTTCTCCCACAAGGAAGGGCCCAGCCCTGAAAGCTCTTGCTGCTCTTCACAGTGCCTTGGCGCCCTATCTACAGGCACAACAGCACTGGGGATCTGTGCTTTCCCAGAGACGCAACATCTCATGGCGCTCGGCCGCGGCAGAGCTTCTTGCCAAAAAGGCAATCGTCCGGCTCCTTCTCCCACAAGGAAGGGCCCAGCCCTGAAAGGTGTTGCTGCTCTTCACGGTGCCTTGGCGCCCTATCTACAGGCACAACAGCAGTGGGGATCTGTGCTTTCCCAGAGACGCAACATCTCATGGCGCTCGGCCGCGGCAGAGCCTCTTGCCGAAAAGGCAAACGTCCGGCTCCTTCTCCCACAAGGAAGGGCCCAGCCCTGAAAGCTCTTGCTGCTCTTCACGGTGCCTTGGCGCCCTATCGACAGGCACATCAGCAGTGGGGATCTGTGCTTTCCCAGAGACGCAACATCTCATGGCGCTCGGCCGCGGCAGAGCCTCTTGCCGAAAAGGCAAACGTCCAGCTCCTTCTCCCACAAGGAAGGGCCCAGCCCTGAAAGGTGTTGCTGCTCTTCACGGTGCCTTGGCGCCCTATCTACAGGCACAACAGCAGTGGGGATCTGTGCTTTCCCAGAGACGCAACATCTCATGGGGCTCGGCCGCGGCAGAGCCTCTTGCCGAAAAGGCAAACGTCTGGCTCCTTCTCCCACAAGGAAGGGCCCAGCCCTGAAAGCTCTTGCTGCTCTTCACCTACCCTTGGCGCCCTATCTACAGGCACAACAGCACTGGGGATCTGTGCTTTCCCAGAGACGCAAGATCTCATGGCGCTTGGCCGCGGCAGAGCCTCTTGCCGAAAAGGCAAACGTCCGGCTCCTTCTCCCACAAGGAAGGGTCCAGCCCTGAAAGCTGTTGGTGCTCTTCACGGTGCCTTGGTGCCCTATCTACAGGCACAACAGCAGTGGGGATCTGTGCTTTTCCAGAGACGCAACGTCTCATGGCGCTCGGCCGCGGAAGAGCCTCTTGCCGAAAAGGCAAACGTCCGGCTCCTTCTCCCACAAGGAAGGGCCCAGCCCTGAAAGCTCTTGCTGCTCTTCACCTTCCCTTGGCGCCCTATCTACAGGCACAACAGCACTGGGGATCTGTGCTTTCCCAGAGACGCAAGATCTCATGGCGCTCGGCCGCGGCAGAGCTTCTTGCCAAAAAGGCAATCGTCCGGCTCCTTCTCCCACAAGGAAGGGCCCAGCCCTGAAAGGTGTTGCTGCTCTTCACGGTGCCTTGGCGCCCTATCTACAGGCACAACAGCAGTGGGGATCTGTGCTTTCCCAGAGACGCAACATCTCATGGCGCTCGGCCGCGGCAGAGCCTCTTGCCGAAAAGGCAAACGTCCGGCTCCTTCTCCCACAAGGAAGGGCCCAGCCCTGAAAGCTCTTGCTGCTCTTCACGGTGCCTTGGCGCCCTATCTACAGGCACAACAGCAGTGGGGATCTGTGCTTTCCCAGAGACGCAACATCTCATGGCGCTCGGCCGCGGCAGAGCCTCTTGCCGAAAAGGCAAACGTCCGGATCCTTCTCCCACAAGGAAGGGCCCAGCCCTGAAAGCTGTTGGTGCTCTTCACGGTGCCTTGGCGCCCTATCTACAGGCACAACAGCAGTGGGGATCTGTGCTTTCCCAGAGACGCAACATCTCATGGCGCTCGGCCGCGGCAGAGCCTCTTGCCCAAAAGGCAAACATCCGGCTCCTTGTCCCACAAGGAAGGGCCCAGCCCTGAAAGCTCTTGCTTCTCTTCACCTACCCTTGGCGCCCTATCTACAGGCACAACAGCAGTGGGGATCTGTGCTTTCCCAGAGACGCAACTTCTCATGGCGCTCGGCCGCGGCAGAGCCTCTTGCCGAAAAGGCAAACGTCCGGCTCCTTCTCCCACAAAGAAGGGCCCAGCCCTGAAAGCTCTTGCTGCTCTTCACGGTGCCTTGGCGCCCTATCTACAGGCACATCAGCAGTGGGGATCTGTGCTTTCCCAGAGACGCAACATCTCATGGCGCTCGGCCGCGGCAGAGCCTCTTGCCCAAAAGGCAAACATCCGGCTCCTTGTCCCACAAGGAAAGGTCCAGCCCTGAAAGCTCTTGCTGCTCTTCACCTACACTTGGCGCCCTATCTACAGGCACAACAGCAGTGGGGATTGGTGCTTTCCCAGAGACGCAACATCTCATGGCGCTCGGCCGCGGCAGAGCCTCTTGCCGAAAAGGCAAACGTCCGGCTCCTTCTCCCACAAGGAAGGGCCCAGCCCTGAAAGCTCTTGCTTCTCTTCACCTACCCTTGGCGCCCTATCTACAGGCACAACAGCAGTGGGGATCTGTGCTTTCCCAGAGACGCAACTTCTCATGGCGCTCGGCCGCGGCAGAGCCTCTTGCCGAAAAGGCAAACGTCCGGCTCCTTCTCCCACAAAGAAGGGCCCAGCCCTGAAAGCTCTTGCTGCTCTTCACGGTGCCTTGGCGCCCTATCGACAGGCACATCAGCAGTGGGGATCTGTGCTTTCCCAGAGACGCAACATCTCATGGCGCTCGGCCGCGGCAGAGCCTCTTGCCGAAAAGGCAAACGTCCGGCTCCTTCTCCCACAAGGAAGGGCCCTGCCCTGAAAGATGTTGCTGCTCTTCACGGTGCCTTGGCGCCCTATCTACAGGCACAACAGCAGTGGGGATCTGTGCTTTCCCAGAGACGCAAGATCTCATGGCGCTCGGCCGCGGCAGAGCCTCTTGCCGAAAAGGCAATCGTCCGGCTCCTTCTCCCACAAGGAAGGGCCCAGCCCTGAAAGCTCTTGCTGCTCTTCACCTACCCTTGGCACCCTATCTACAGGCACAACAGCAGTGGGGATCTGTGCTATCCCAGAGACGCAAGACCTCATGAGGCTCGGCCGCGGCAGAGCCTCTTGCTGAAAAGGCAAACGTCTGGCTCCTTCTCCCACAAGGAAGGGCCCAGCCCTGAAAGCTCTTGGTGCTGTTCACGGTGCCTTGGCGCCCTATCTACAGGCACAACAGCAGTGGGGATCTGTGCTTTCCCAGAGACGCAACATCTCATGGCGCTCGGCCGCGGCAGAGCCTCTTGCCGAAAAGGCAAACGTCCGGCTCCTTCTCCCACAAGGAAGGGCCCAGCCCTGAAAGCTGTTGGTGCTCTTCAAGGTGCCTTGGTGCCCTATCTACAGGCACAACAGCAGTGGGGATCTGTGCTTTCCCAGAGACGCAACTTCACATGGCGCTCGGCCGCGGCAGAGCCTCTTGCCGAAAAGGCAAATGTCCGGCTCCTTCTCCCACAAGGAACGGCCCAGCCCTGAAAGCTCTTGCTGCTCTTCACGGTGCCTTGGCGCCCTATCTACAGGCACAACAGCAGTGGGGATCTGTGCTTTCCCAGAGACACAACATCTCATGGCGCTCGGCCGCGGCAGAGCCTCTTGCCGAAAAGGCAAACGTCCGGCTCCCTCTCCCACAAGGAAGGGCCCAGCCCTGAAAGCTCTTGCTTCTCTTCACCTACCCTTGGCGCCCTATCTACAGGCACAACAGCAGTGGGGATCTGTGCTTTCCCAGAGACGCAACTTCTCATGGCGCTTGGCCGCGGCAGAGCCTCTTGCCGAAAAGGCAAACGTCTGGCTCCTTCTCCCACAAAGAAGGGTCCAGCCCTGAAAGATCTTGCTGCTCTTCACGGTGCCTTGGCGCCCTATCGACAGGCACATCAGCAGTGGGGATCTGTGCTTTCCCAGAGACGCAACATCTCATGGCGCTCGGCCGCGGCAGAGCCTCTTGCCGAAAAGGCAAACGTCCGGCTCCTTCTCCCACAAGGAAGGGCCCTGCCCTGAAAGATGTTGCTGCTCTTCACGGTGCCTTGGCGCCCTATCTACAGGCACAACAGCAGTGGGGATCTGTGCTTTCCCAGAGACGCAACTTCTCATGGCGCTCGGCCGCGGCAGAGCCTCTTGCCGAAAAGGCAATCGTCCGGCTCCTTCTCCCACAAGGAAGGGCCCAGCCCTGAAAGCTCTTGCTGCTCTTCACCTACCCTTGGCGCCCTATCTACAGGCACAACAGCAGTGGGGATCTGTGCTATCCCAGAGACGCAAGACCTCATGAGGCTCGGCGGCGGCAGAGCCTCTTGCCGAAAAGGCAAACGTCCGGCTCCTTCTCCCACAAGGAAGGGCCCAGCCCTGAAAGCTGTTGGTGCTCTTCACGGTGCCTTGGCGCCCTATCTACAGGCACAACAGCAGTGGGGATCTGTGCTTTCCCAGAGACGCAACATCTCATGGCGCTTGGCCACGGCAGAGCCTCTTCCGAAAAGGGAAAAGTCCGGCTCCTTCTCCCACAAGGAAGGGCCCAGCCCTGAAAGCTCTTGCTGCTCTTCACGGTGCCTTGGCGCCCTATCGACAGACACAACAGCAGTGGGGATCTGTGCTTTCCCAGAGACGCAACATCTCATGGCGCTCGGCCGCGGCAGAGCCTCTTGCCCAAAAGGCAAACGTCCGGCTCCTTCTCCCACAAGGAAGGGCCCAGCCCTGAAAGCTGTTGGTGCTCTTAACGGTGCCTTGGCACCCTATCTACAGGCACAACAGCAGTGGGGATTTGTGCTTTTCCAGAAACGCAACATCTCATGGCGCTCGGCCGCGGCAGAGCCTCTTGCCGAAAAGGCAAACGTCCGGCTCCTTCTCCCACAAGGAAGGGCCCAGCCCTGAAAGGTGTTGCTGCTCTTCACCTACCCTTGGCGCCCTATCTACAGGCACAACAGCAGTGGGGATCTGTGCTTTCCCAGAGACGCAACATCTCATGGCGCTCGGCCGCGGCAGAGCCTCTTGCCGAAAAGGCAAACGTCCGGCTCCTTCTCCCACAAGGAAGGGCCCAGCCCTGAAAGCTCTTGCTGCTCTTCACGGTGCCTTGGTGCCCTATTACAGGCACAACAGCAGTGGGGATCTGTGCTTTCCCAAAGACGCAACTTCACATGGCGCTCGGCCGGGGCAGATCCTCTTGCCGAAAAGGCAAACGTCCGGCTCCTTCTCCCAGAAGTAAGGACCCAGCCCTGAAAGATGTTGCTGCTCTTCACGGTGCCTTGGCGCCCTATCGACAGGCACAACAGCAGTGGGGATCTGTGCTTTCCCAGAGACGCAAGATCTCATGGCGCTCGGCCGCGGCAGAGCCTCTTGCCGAAAAGGCAAACGTCCGGCTCCTTCTCCCACAAGGAAGGGCCCAGCCCTGAAAGCTCTTGCTGTTCTTCAAGGTGCCTTGGTGCCCTATCTACAGGCACAACAGCAGTGGGGATCTGTGCTTTCCCAGAGACGCAACATCTCATGGCGCTTGGCCACGGCAGAGCCTCTTCCGAAAAGGGAAAAGTCCGGATCTTTCTCCCACAAGGAAGGGCCCAGCCTGAAAGCTCTTGCTGCTCTTCACGGTGCCTTGGCGCGCTATCTACAGGCACAACAGCAGTGGGGATTGGTGCTTTCCCAGAGACGCAACATCTCATGGCGCTCGGCCGCGGCAGAGCCTCTTGCCCAAAAGGCAAACATCCGGCTCCTTGTCCCACAAGGAAGGGTCCAGCCCTGAAAGCTCTTGCTGCTCTTCACCTACCCTTGGCACCCTATCTACAGGCACAACAGCAGTGGGGATCTGTGCTATCCCAGAGACGCAAGACCTCATGAGGCTCGGCGGCAGCAGAGCCTCTTGCCGAAAAGGCAAACGTCCGGCTCCTTCTCCCACAAGGAAGGGTCCAGCCCTGAAAGCTGTTGGTGCTCTTCAAGGTGCCTTGGTGCCCTATCTACAGGCACAACAACAGTGGGGATCTGTGCTTTTCCAGAGACGCAACATCTGATGGCGCTCGGCCGCGGCAGAGCCTCTTGCCGAAAAGGCAAACGTCCGGCTCCTTCTCCCACAAGGAAGGGCCCAGCCATGAAAGCTCTTGCTGCTCTTCACGGTGCCTTGGCGCCCTATCTACAGGCACAACAGCACTGGGGATCTGTGCTTTCCCAGAGACGCAACATCTCATGGCGCTTGGCCACGGCAGAGCCTCTTCCGAAAAGGGAAAAGTCCGGCTCCTTCTCCCACAAGGAAGGGCCCAGCCCTGAAAGCTCTTGCTGCTCTTCACCTACCCTTGGCGCCCTATCGACAGGCACAACAGCAGTGGGGATCTGTGCTTTCCCAGAGACGCAAAATCTCATGGCGCTCGGCCGCGGCAGAGCCTCTTGCCGAAAAGGCAAACGTCCGGCTCCTTGTCCCACAAGGAAGGGTCCAGCCCTGAAAGATCTTGCTGCGCTTCACCTACCCTTGGCGCCCTATCTACAGGCACAACAGCAGTGGGGATCTGTGCTTTCCCAGAGACGCAACTTCTCATGGCGCTCGGCCGCGCCAGAGCCTCTTGCCGAAAAGGCAAACGTCCGGCTCCTTCTCCTACAAGGAAGGGCCCAGCCCTGAAAGCTCTTGCTGCTCTTCACGGTGCCTTGGCACCCTATCTACAGGCACAACAGCAGTGGGGATCTGTGCTTTCCCAAAGACGCAACTTCACATGGCGCTCGGCCGCGGCAGATCCTCTTGCCGAAAAGGCAAACGTCCGGCTCCTTCTCCCAGAAGTCAGGACCCAGCCCTGAAAGCTCTTGCTGCTCTTCACGGTGCCTTGGCGCCCTATCGACAGGCACAACAGCAGTGGGGATCTGTGCTTTCCCAGAGACGCAACATCTCATGGCGCTCGGCCGCGGCAGAGCCTCTTGCCGAAAAGGCAAACGTCCGGCTCCTTCTCCCACAAGGAAGGGCCCAGCCCTGAAAGCTCTTGCTGTTCTTCAAGGTGCCTTGGTGCCCTATCTACAGGCACAACAGCAGTGGGGATCTGTGCTTTCCCAGAGACGCAACATCTCATGGCGCTTGGCCACGGCAGAGCCTCTTCTGAAAAGGGAAAATTCCGGCTCCTTCTCCCACAAGGAAGGGCCCAGCCCTGAAAGCTCTTGCTGCTCTTCACGGTGCCTTGGTGCCCTATCTACAGGCACAACAGCAGTGGGGATTGGTGCTTTCCCAGAGACGCAACATCTCATGGCGCTCGGCCGCGGCAGAGCCTCTTGCCCAAAAGGCAAACATCCGGCTCCTTGTCCCACAAGGAAGGGTCCAGCCCTGAAAGCTCTTGCTGCTCTTCACCTACCCTTGGCACCCTATCTACAGGCACAACAGCAGTGGGGATCTGTGCTTTCCCAGAGACGCAACATCTCATGGCGCTTGGCCACGGCAGAGCATCTTCCGAAAAGGGGAAAGTCCGGCTCCTTCTCCCACAAGGAAGGGCCCAGCCATGAAAGCTCTTGCTGCTCTTCACGGTGCCTTGGCGCCCTATCTACAGGCACAACAGCAGTGGGGATCTGTGCTTTCCCAGAGACGCAAGATCTCATGGCGCTCGGCCGCGGCAGAGCCTCTTGCCGAAAAGGCAAACGTCCGGCTCCTTCTCCCACAAGGAAGGGCCCAGCCCTGAAAGGTGTTGCTGCTCTTCACGGTGCCTTGGCGCCCTACCTACAGGCACAACAGCAGTGGGGATCTGTGCTTTCCCAGAGACGCAACATCTCATGGGGCTCGGCCGCGGCAGAGCCTCTTGCCGAAAAGGCAAACGTCCGGCTCCTTCTCCCACAAGGAAGGGCCCAGCCCTGAAAGATCTTGCTGCTCTTCACCTACCCTTGGCGCCCTATCTACAGGCACAACAGCAGTGGGGATCTGTGCTTTCCCAGAGACGCAAGATCTCATGGCGCTTGGCCGCGGCAGAGCCTCTTGCCGAAAAGGCAAACGTCCGGCTCCTTCTCCCACAAGGAATAGTCCAGCCCTGAAAGCTGTTGGTGCTCTTCAAGGTGCCTTGGTGCCCTATCTACAGGCACAACAGCAGTGGGGATCTGTGTTTTTCCAGAGACGCAACATCTCATGGCGCTCGGCCGCGGCAGAGCCTCTTGCCGAAAAGGCAAACGTCCGGCTCCTTCTCCCACAAGGAAGGGCCCAGCCATGAAAGCTCTTGCTGCTCTTCACCTACCCTTGGCGCCCTATCTACAGGCACAACAGCACTGGGGATCTGTGCTTTCCCAGAGACGCAACATCTCATGGCGCTCGGCCGCGGCAGAGCCTCTTGCCGAAAAGGCAATCGTCCGGCTCCTTCTCCCACAAGGAAGGGCCCAGCCCTGAAAGGTGTTGCTGCTCTTCACGGTGCCTTGGCACCCTATCTACAGGCACAACAGCAGTGGGGATCTGTGCTTTCCCAGAGACGCAACATCTCATGGGGCTCGGCCGCGGCAGAGCCTCTTGCCGAAAAGGCAAACGTCCGGCTCCTTCTCCCACAAGGAAGGGCCCAGCCCTGAAAGCTCTTGCTGCTCTTCAAGGTGCCTTGGTGCCCTATCTACAGGCACAACAGCAGTGGGGATCTGTGCTTTCCCAAAGACGCAACTTCACATGGTGCTCGGCCGCGGCAGATCCTCTTGCCGAAAAGGCAAACGTCCGGCTCCTTCTCCCAGAAGTCAGGACCCAGCCCTGAAAGCTCTTGCTGCTCTTCACGGTGCCTTGGCGCCCTATCGACAGGCACAACAGCAGTGGGGATCTGTGCTTTCCCAGAGACGCAACATCTCATGGCGCTCGGCCGCGGCAGAGCCTCTTGCCGAAAAGGCAAACGTCCGGCTCCTTCTCCCACAAGGAAGGGCCCAGCCCTGAAAGCTCTTGCTGTTCTTCAAGGTGCCTTGGTGCCCTATCTACAGGCACAACAGCAGTGGGGATCTGTGCTTTCCCAGAGACGCAACATCTCATGGCGCTAGGCCACGGCAGAGCCTCTTCCGAAAAGGGAAAAGTCCGGATCCTTCTCCCACAAGGAAGGGCCCAGCCCTGAAAGCTCTTGCTGCTCTTCACGGTGCCTTGGTGCCCTATCTACAGGCACAACAGCAGTGGGGATTGGTGCTTTCCCAGAGACGCAAGATCTCATGGCGCTCGGCCGCGGCAGAACCTCTTGCCCAAAAGGCAAACATCCGGCTCCTTGTCCCACAAGGAAGGGTCCAGCCCTGAAAGCTCTTGCTGCTCTTCACCTACCCTTGGCACCCTATCTACAGGCACAACAGCAGTGGGGATCTGTGCTTTCCCAGAGACGCAACATCTCATGGCGCTTGGCCAAGGCAGAGCATCTTCCGAAAAGGGGAAAGTCCGGCTCCTTCTCCCACAAGGAAGGGCCCAGCCATGAAAGCTCTTGCTGCTCTTCACGGTGCCTTGGCGCCCTACCTACAGGCACAACAGCAGTGGGGATCTGTGCTTTCCCAGAGACGCAAGATCTCATGGCGCTCGGCCGCGGCAGAGCCTCTTGCCGAAAAGGCAAACGTCCGGCTCCTTCTCCCACAAGGAAGGGCCCAGCCCTGAAAGGTGTTGCTGCTCTTCACGGTGCCTTGGCGCCCTACCTACAGGCACAACAGCAGTGGGGATCTGTGCTTTCCCAGAGACGCAACATCTCATGGGGCTCGGCCGCGGCAGAGCCTCTTGCCGAAAAGGCAAACGTCCGGCTCCTTCTCCCACAAGGAAGGGCCCAGCCCTGAAAGCTCTTGCTGCTCTTAACCTACCCTTGGCACCCTATCTACAGGCACAACAGCAGTGGGGATCTGTGCTTTCCCAGAGACGCAAGATCTCATGGCGCTTGGCCGCGGCAGAGCCTCTTGCCGAAAAGGCAAACGTCCGGCTCCTTCTCCCACAAGGAATAGTCCAGCCCTGAAAGCTGTTGGTGCTCTTCAAGGTGCCTTGGTGCCCTATCTACAGGCACAACAGCAGTGGGGATCTGTGCTTTTCCAGAGACGCAACATCTCATGGCGCTCGGCCGCGGCAGAGCCTCTTGCCGAAAAGGCAAACGTCCGGCTCCTTCTCCCACAAGGAAGGGCCCAGCCCTGAAAGCTCTTGCTGCTCTTCACCTACCCTTGGCGCCCTATCTACAGGCACAACAGCACTGGGGATCTGTGCTTTCCCAGAGACGCAAGATCTCATGGCGCTCGGCCGCGGCAGAGCCTCTTGCCGAAAAGGCAATCGTCCGGCTCCTTCTCCCACAAGGAAGGGCCCAGCCCTGAAAAGTGTTCCTGCTCTTCACGGTGCCTTGGCACCCTATCTACAGGCACAACAGCAGTGGGGATCTGTGCTTTCCCAGAGACGCAAGATCTCATGGTGCTCGGCCGCGGCAGAGCCTCTTGCCGAAAAGGCAAACGTCCGGCTCCTTCTCCCACAAGGAAGGGCCCAGCCCTGAAAGCTGTTGCTGCTCTTCAAGGTGCCTTGGTGCCCTATCTACAGGCACAACAGCAGTGGGGATCTGTGCTTTCCCAAAGACGCAACTTCACATGGCGCTCGGCCGCGGCAGATCCTCTTGCCGAAAAGGCAAACGTCCGGCTCCTTCTCCCAGAAGTCAGGACCCAGCCCTGAAAGCTCTTGCTGCTCTTCACGGTGCCTTGGCGCCCTATCGACAGGCACAACAGCAGTGGGGATCTGTGCTTTCCCAGAAACGCAACATCTCATGGCGCTCGGCCGCGGCAGAGCCTCTTGCCGAAAAGGCAAACGTCCGGCTCCTTCTCCCACAAGGAAGGGCCCAGCCCTGAAAGCTCTTGCTGTTCTTCAAGGTGCCTTGGTGCCCTATCTACAGGCACAACAGCAGTGGGGATCTGTGCTTTCCCAGAGACGCAACATCTCATGGCGCTTGGCCACGGCAGAGCCTCTTCCGAAAAGGGAAAAATCCGGATCCTTCTCCCACAAGGAAGGGCCCAGCCCTGAAAGCTCTTGCTGCTCTTCACGGTGCCTTGCTGCCCTATCTACAGGCACAACAGCAGTGGGGATTGGTGCTTTCCCAGAGACGCAACATCTCATGGCGCTCGGCCGCGGCAGAGCCTCTTGCCCAAAAGGCAAACATCCGGCTCCTTGTCCCACAAGGAAGGGTCCAGCCCTGAAAGCTCTTGCTGCTCTTCACCTACCCTTGGCACCGTATCTACAGGCACAACAGCAGTGGGGATCTGTGCTTTCCCAGAGACGCAACATCTCATGGCGCTTGGCCACGGCAGAGCATCTTCCGAAAAGGGGAAAGTCCGGCTCCTTCTCCCACAAGGAACGGCCCAGCCCTGAAAGCTGTTGCTGCTCTTCACGGTGCCTTGGCGCCCTATCTACAGGCACAACAGCAGTGGGGATCTGTGCTTTCCCAGAGACGCAAGATCTCATGGCGCTTGGCCGCGGCAGAGCCTCTTGCCGAAAAGGCAAACGTCCGGCTCATTCTCCCACAAGGAATAGTCCAGCCCTGAAAGGTGTTGCTGCTCTTCAAGGTGCCTTGGCGCCCTACCTACAGGCACAACAGCAGTGGGGATCTGTGCTTTCCCAGAGACGCAACATCTCATGGGGCTCGGCCGCGGCAGAGCCTCTTGCCGAAAAGGCAAACGTCCGGCTCCTTCTCCCACAAGGAACTGCCCAGCCCTGAAAGCTCTTGCTGCTCTTCACCTACCCTTGGCGCCCTATCTACAGGCACAACAGCAGTGGGGATCTGTGCTTTCCCAGAGACGCAAGATCTCATGGCGCTTGGCCGCGGCAGAGCCTCTTGCCGAAAAGGCAAACGTCCGGCTCATTCTCCCACAAGGAATAGTCCAGCCCTGAAAGCTGTTGGTGCTCTTCAAGGTGCCTTGGTGCCCTATCTACAGGCACAACAGCAGTGGGGATCTGTGCTTTTCCAGAGACGCAACATCTCATGGCGCTCGGCCGCGGCAGAGCCTCTTGCCGAAAAGGCAAACGTCCGGCTCCTTCTCCCACAAGGAAGGGCCCAGCCCTGAAAGCTCTTGCTGCTCTTCACCTACCCTTGGCGCCCTATCTACAGGCACAACAGCACTGGGGATCTGTGCTTTCCCAGAGACGCAAGATCTCATGGCGCTCGGCCGCGGCAGAGCCTCTTGCCGAAAAGGCAATCGTCCGGCTCCTTCTCCCACAAGGAAGGGCCCAGCCATGAAAGCTCTTGCTTCTCTTCACCTACCCTTGGCGCCCTATCTACAGGCACAACAGCAGTGGGGATCTGTGCTTTCCCAGAGACGCAACTTCTCATGGCGCTCGGCCGCGGCAGAGCCTCTTGCCGAAAAGGCAAACGTCCGGCTCCTTCCCCCACAAAGAAGGGCCCAGCCCTGAAAGGTGTTGCTGCTCTTCACGGTGCCTTGGTGCCCTATCGACAGGCACATCAGCAGTGGGGATCTGTGCTTTCCCAGAGACGCAACATCTCATGGCGCTCGGCCGCGGCAGAGCCTCTTGCCGAAAAGGCAAACGTCCGGCTCCTTCTCCCACAAGGAAGGGCCCTGCCCTGAAAGATGTTGCTGCTCTTCACGGTGCCTTGGCGCCCTATCTACAGGCACAACAGCAGTGGGGATCTGTGCTTTCCCAGAGACGCAACTTCTCATGGCGCTCGGCCGCGGCAGAGCCTCTTGCTGAAAAGGCAATCGTCCGGCTCCTTGTCCCACAAGGAAGGGCCCAGCCCTGAAAGCTCTTGCTGCTCTTCAAGGTGCCTTGGTGCCCTATCTACAGGCACAACAGCAGTGGGGATCTGTGCTTTCCCAAAGACGCAACTTCACATGGCGCTCGGCCGCGGCAGAGCCTCTTGCCGAAAATCAAACGTCCGGCTCCTTCTCCCAGAAGTCAGGACCCAGCCCTGAAAGCTCTTGCTGCTCTTCACGGTGCCTTGGCGCCCTATCTACAGGCACAACAGCAGTGGGGATCTGTGCTTTCCCAGAGACGCAACATCTCATGGCGCTTGGCCACGGCAGAGCCTCTTCCGAAAAGCGAAAATTCCGGCTCCTTCTCCCACAAGGAAGGGCCCAGCCCTGAAAGCTCTTGCTGCTCTTCACCTACCCTTGGCGCCCTATCGACAGGCACAACAGCAGTGGGGATTGGTGCTTTCCCAGAGACGCAAGATCTCATGGCGCTCGGCCGCGGCAGAGCCTCTTGCCCAAAAGGCAAACATCCGGCTCCTTGTCCCACAAGGAAGGGTCCAGCCCTGAAAGCTGTTGCTGCTCTTCACCTACCCTTGGCGCCCTATCTACAGGCACAACAGCACTGGGGATCTCTGCTTTCCCAGAGACGCAACTTCTCATGGCGCTCGGCCGCGGCAGAGCCTCTTGCCCAAAAGGCAATCGTCCGGCTCCTTCTCCCACAAGGAAGGGCCCAGCCCTGAAAGCTCTTGCTGCTCTTCACGGTGCCTTGGCAACCTATCTACAGGCACAACAGCACTGGGGATCTGTGCTTTCCCAGAGACGCAAGATCTCATGGCGCTCGGCCGCGGCAGAGCCTCTTGCCCAAAAGGCAATCGTCCGGCTCCTTCTCCCACAAGGAAGGGCCCAGCCCTGAAAGCTCTTGCTGCTCTTCACCTACCCTTGGCGCCCTATCTACAGGCAAAACAGCAGTGGGGATCTGTGCTTTCCCAGAGACGCAACATCTCATGGCGCTCGGCCGCGCCAGAGCCTCTTGCCGAAAAGGCAAACGTCCGGCTCCTTGTCCCACAAGGAAGGGCCCAGCCCTGAAAGCTCTTGCTGCTCTTCAAGGTGCCTTGGTGCCCTATCTACAGGCACAACAGCAGTGGGGATCTGTGCTTTCCCAAAGACGCAACTTCACATGGCGCTCGGCCGCGGCAGAGCCTCTTGCCGAAAATCAAACTTCCGGCTCCTTCTCCCAGAAGTCAGGACCAGCCCTGAAAGCTCTTGCTGCTCTTCACGGTGCCTTGGCAACCTATCTACAGGCACAACAGCACTGGGGATCTCTGCTTTCCCAGAGACGCAACATCTCATGGCGCTCGGCCGCGGCAGAGCCTCTTGCCGAAAAGGCAAACGTGCGGCTCCTTCTCCCACAAGGAAGGGCCCAGCCCTGAAAGGTGTTGCTGCTCTTCACGGTGCCTTGGCGCCCTATCTACAGGCACAAGAGCACTGGGGATCTGTGCTTTCGCAGAGACGCAAGATCTCATGGCGCTCGGCCGCGGCAGAGCCTCTTGCCGAAAAGGCAAACGTCCGGCTCCTTCTCCCACAAGGAAGGGCCCAGCCATGAAAGCTCTTGCTGCTCTTCACGGTGCCTTGACACCCTATCTACTGGCACAACAGCAGTGGGGATCTGTGCTTTCCCAGAGACGCAACATCTCATGGCGCTCGGCCGCGGCAGAGCCTCTTGCCGAAAAGGCAAACGTCCGGCTCCTTCTCCCACAAGGAAGGGCCCAGCCCTGAAAGCTCTTGCTGCTCTTCACCTACCCTTGGCGCCCTATCTACAGGCACAACAGCAGTGGGGATCTGTGCTTTCCCAGAGTCGCAACATCTCATGGCGCTCGGCCGCGGCAGAGCCTCTTGCCGAAAAGGCAAACGTCTGGCTCCTTCTCCCACAAGGAATGGCCCAGCCCTGAAAGCTCTTGCTGCTCTTCACGGTGCCTTGGCGCCCTATCTACAGGCACAACAGCAGTGGGGATCTGTGCTTTCGCAGAGACGCAAGATCTCATGGCCCTCGGCCGCTGCAGAGCCTCTTGCCGAAAAGGCAAACGTCTGGCTCCTTCTCCCACAAGGAAGGGCCCAGCCCTGAAAGCTCTTGCTGCCCTTCACGGTGCCTTGGCGCCCTATCTACAGGCACAACAGCAGTGGGGATCTGTGCTTTCCCAGAGACGCAAGATCTCATGGTGCTCGGCTGCTGCAGAGCCTCTTGCCGAAAAGGCAAACGTCCGCCTACTTCTCCCACAAGGAAGGGCCTAGCCCTGAAAGTTGTTGCTGCTCTTCACAGTGCCTTGGCGCCCTATCTACAGGCACAACAGCAGTGGGGATCTGTGCTTTCCCAGAGACGCAATATCTCATGGCGCTCGGCCGCGGCAGAGCCTCTTGCCGAAAAGGCAAACGTCCGGCTCCTTCTCCCACAAGTCAGGACACAGCCCTGAAAGCTCTTGCTGCTCTTCACGGTGCCTTGGCGCCCTATCTACAGGCACATCAGCAGTGGGGATCTGTGCTTTCCCAGAGACGCAACATCTCATGGCGCTCGGCCACGGCAGAGCCTCTTGCCCAAAAGGCAAACGTCCGGCTCCTTCTCCCACAAGGAAGGGCCCAGCCCTGAAAGCTCTTGCTGCTCTTCACGGTGCCTTGGTGCCCTATCTACAGGCACAACAGCAGTGGGGATCTGTGCTTTCCCAGAGACGCAACATCTCATGGCGCTCGGCCGCGGCAGAGCCTCTTGCCGAAAAGGCAAACGTCCGGCTCCTTCTCCCACAAGGAAGGGCCCAGCCCTGAAAGCTCTTGCTGCCCTTCACGGTGCCTTGGCGCCCTATCTACAGGCACATCAGCAGTGGGGATCTGTGCTTTCCCAGAGACGCAACATCTCATGGCGCTCGGCCGCGGCAGAGCCTCTTGCCGAAAAGGCAAACGTCCGGCTCCTTCTCCCACAAGGAAGGGCCCAGCCCTGAAAGCTCTTGCTGCTCTTCACCTACCCTTGGTGCCCTATCTACAGGCACAACAGCAGTGGGGATCTGTGCTTTCCCAGAGACGCAACATCTCATGGCGCTCGGCCGCGGCAGAGCCTCTTGCCAAAAAGGCAAACGTCCGCCTAATTCTCCCACAAGGAAGTGCCTAGCCCTGAAAGTTGTTGCTGCTCTTCACCTACCCTTGGCGCCCTACCTACAGGCACAACAGCAGTGGGGATCTGTGCTTTCCCAGAGAAGCAACATCTCATGGCGCTCGGCCGCGGCAGAGCCTCTTGCCGAAAAGGCAAACGTCCGGCTCCTTCTCCCACAAGGAAGGGCCCAGCCCTGAAAGATGTTGCTGCTCTTCATGGTGCCTTGGCGCCCTATCTACAGGCACAAGAGCAGTGGGGATCTGTGCTTTCCCAGAGACGCAACATCTCATGGCGCTCGGCCGCGGCAGAGCCTCTTGCCCAAAAGGCAAACGTCCGGCTCCTTCTCCCACAAGGAAGGGCCCAGCCCTGAAAGCTCTTGCTGCTCTTCAGCTACCCTTGGCGCCCTACCTACAGGCACAACAGCAGTGGGGATCTGTGCTTTCCCAGAGACGCAACATCTCATGGCGCTCGGCCGCGGCAGAGCCTCTTGCCGAAAAGGCAAACGTCCGGCTCCTTCTCCCAGAAGTCAGGACACAGCCCTGAAAGCTCTTGCTGCTCTTCACGGTGCCTTGGCGCCCTATCTACAGGCACAACAGCAGTGGGGATCTGTGCTTTCCCAGAGACACAACATCTCATGGCGCTCGGCCGCGGCAGAGCCTCTTGCCGAAAAGGCAAACGTCCGGCTCCTTCTCCCACAAGGAAGGGCCCAGCCCTGAAAGCTCTTGCTTCTCTTCACCTACCCTTGGCGCCCTATCTACAGGCACAACAGCAGTGGGGATCTGTGCTTTCCCAGAGACGCAACTTCTCATGGCGCTCGGCCGCGGCAGAGCCTCTTGCCGAAAAGGCAAACGTCCGGCTCCTTCCCCCACAAAGAAGGGCCCAGCCCTGAAAGGTGTTGCTGCTCTTCACGGTGCCTTGGCGCCCTATCGACAGGCACATCAGCAGTGGGGATCTGTGCTTTCCCAGAGACGCAACATCTCATGGCGCTCGGCCGCGGCAGAGCCTCTTGCCGAAAAGGCAAACGTCCGGCTCCTTCTCCCACAAGGAACGGCCCAGCCCTGAAAGCTCTTGCTGCTCTTCAAGGTGCCTTGGTGCCCTATCTACAGGCACAACAGCAGTGGGGATCTGTGCTTTCCCAAAGACGCAACTTCACATGGCGCTCGGCCGCGGCAGAGCCTCTTGCCGAAAATCAAACGTCCGGCTCCTTCTCCCAGAAGTCAGGAACCAGCCCTGAAAGCTCTTGCTGCTCTTCACGGTGCCTTGGCGCCCTATCTACAGGCACAACAGCAGTGGGGATCTGTGCTTTCCCAGAGACGCAACATCTCATGGCGCTCGGCCGCGGCAGAGCCTCTTGCCGAAAAGGCAAACGTCCGGCTCCTTCTCCCACAAGGAAGGGCCCAGCCCTGAAAGCTCTTGCTGCTCTTCACCTACCCTTGGCGCCCTATCTACAGGCACAACAGCAGTGGGGATCTGTGCTTTCCCAGAGTCGCAACATCTCATGGCGCTCGGCCGCGGCAGAGCCTCTTGCCGAAAAGGCAAACGTCTGGCTCCTTCTCCCACAAGGAATGGCCCAGCCCTGAAAGCTCTTGCTGCTCTTCACGGTGCCTTGGCGCCCTATCTACAGGCACAACAGCAGTGATCTGTGCTTTCGCAGAGACGCAAGATCTCATGGCCCCCGGCCGCTGCAGAGCCTCTTGCCGAAAAGGCAAACGTCCGGCTCCTTCTCCCACAAGGAAGGGCCCAGCCCTGAAAGCTCGTGCTGCTCTTCACCTACCCTTGGCGCCCTATCTACAGGCACAACAGCAGTGGGGATCTGTGCTTTCCCAGAGACGCAACATCTCATGGCGCTCGGCCGCGGCAGAGCCTCTTGCCAAAAACGCAAACGTCCGCCTAATTCTCCCACAAGGAAGTGCCTAGCCCTGAAAGTTGTTGCTGCTCTTCACCTACCCTTGGCGCCCTACCTACAGGCACAACAGCAGTGGGGATCTGTGCTTTCCCAGAGAAGCAACATCTCATGGCGCTCGGCCGCGGCAGAGCCTCTTGCCGAAAAGGCAAACGTCCGGCTCCTTCTCCCACAAAGAAGGGCCCAGCCCTGAAAGATGTTGCTGCTCTTCACGGTGCCTTGGCGCCCTATCTACAGGCACATCAGCAGTGGGGATCTGTGCTTTCCCAGAGACGCAACATCTCATGGCGCTCGGCCGCGGCAGAGCCTCTTGCTGAAAAGGCAAACTTCCGGCTCCTTCTCCCACTTGGAAGGGCCCAGCCCTGAAAGCTCTTGCTGCTCTTCACGGTGCCTTGGCGCCCTATCTACAGGCACAACAGCAGTGGGGATCTGTGCTTTCCCAGAGACGCAAGATCTCATGGCGCTCCGTTGTGGCAGAGCCTCTTGCCAAAAAGGCAAACGTCCGGCTCCTTCTCCCACAACGAAGGGCCCAGCCCTGAAAGATGTTGCTGCTCTTCACAGTGCCTTGGTGCCCTATCTACAGGCACAACAGCAGTGGGGATCTGTGCTTTCCCAGAGACGCAACATCTCATGGCGCTCGGCCGCGGCAGAGCCTCTTGCCGAAAAGGCAAACGTCCGGCTCCTTCTCCCACAAGGAAGGGCCCAGCCCTGAAAGCTCTTGCTGCTCTTCACCTACCCTTGGCACCCTACCTACAGGCACAACAGCAGTGGGGATCTGTGCTTTCCCAGAGACGCAACATCTCATGGCGCTCGGCCGCGGCAGAGCCTCTTGCCGAAAAGGCAAACGTCCGGCTCCTTCTCCCACAAGGAAGGGCCCAGCCCTGAAAGCTCTTGCTGCTCTTCACCTACCCTTGGCGCCCTGTCTACAGGCACAACAGCAGTGGGGATCTGTGCTTTCCCAGAGACGCAACATCTCATGGCGCTCGGCCGCGGCAGAGCCTCTTGCCGAAAAGGCAAACGTCCGGCTCCTTCTCCCACAAGGAAGGGCCCAGCCCTGAAAGCTGTTGCTGGTCTTCATGGTGCCTTGGCGCCCTATCTACAGGCACAACAGCAGTGGGGATCTGTGCTTTCCCAGAGACGCAACATCTCATGGCGCTCGGCCGCGGCAGAGCCTCTTGCCGAAAAGGCAAACGTCCGGCTCCTTCTCCCACAAGGAAGGGCCCAGACCTGAAAGATGTTGCTGCTCTTCACCTACCCTTGGCACCCTATCTACAGGCACAACAGCAGTGGGGATCTGTGCTTTCCCAGAGACGCAACATCTCATGGCGCTCGGCCGCGGCAGAGCCTCTTGCCGAAAAGGCAAACGTCCGGCTCCTTCTCCCACAAGGAAGGGCCCAGCCCTGAAAGCTCTTGCTGCTCTTCACGGTGCCTTGGCGCCCTATCTACAGGCACATCAGCAGTGGGGATCTGTGCTTTCCCAGAGACGCAACATCTCATGGCGCTCGGCCGCGGCAGAGCCTCTTGCCTAAAAGGCAAACGTCCGGCTCATTCTCCCACAAGGAAGGGCCCAGCCCTGAAAGCTCTTGCTGCTCTTCACGGTGCCTTGGCGCCCTATCTACAGGCACAACAGCAGTGGGGATCTGTGCTTTCCCAGAGACGCAACATCTCATGGCGCTCGGCCGCGGCAGAGCCTCTTGCCGAAAAGGCAAACGTCCGGCTCCTTCTCCCACAAGGAAGGGCCCAGCCCTGAAAGCTCTTACTGCCCTTCACGGTGCCTTGGCGCCCTATCTACAGGCACATCAGCAGTGGGGATCTGTGCTTTCCCAGAGACGCAACATCTCATGGCGCTCGGCCGCGGCAGAGCCTCTTGCCGAAAAGGCAAACGTCCGGCTCCTTCTCCCACAAGGAAGGGCCCAGCCCTGAAAGCTCTTGCTGCTCTTCACCTACCCTTGGCGCCGTATCTACAGGCACAACAGCAGTGGGGATCTGTGCTTTCCCAGAGACGCAAGATCTCATGGCGCTCAGCCGCGCCAGAGCCTCTTGCCGAAAAGGCAAAAGTCCGCCTAATTCTCCCACAAGGAAGTGCCTAGCCCTGAAAGTTGTTGCTGCTCTTCACCTACCCTTGGCGCCCTACCTACAGGCACAACAGCAGTGGGGATCTGTGCTTTCCCAGAGACGCAACATCTCATGGCGCTCGGCCGCGGCAGAGCCTCTTGCCAAAAAGGCAAACGTCCGGCTCCTTCTCCCACAAGGAAGGGCCCAGCCCTGAAAGCTCTTGCTGCCCTTCACGGTGCCTTGGCGCCCTATCTACAGGCACAAGAGCACTGGGGATCTGTGCTTTCCCAGAGACGCAACATCTCATGGCGCTCGGCCGCGGCAGAGCCTCTTGCCGAAAAGGCAAACGTCCGGCTCCTTCTCCCACAAGGAAGGGCCCAGCCCTGAGAGCTGTAGCTGCTCTTCACAGTGCCTTGGCGCCCTATCTACAGGCACAACAGCAGTGGGGATCTGTGCTTTCCCAGAGACGCAAGATCTCATGGCGCTCGGCCGCGGCAGAGCCTCTTGCCGAAAAGGCAAACGTCCGGATCCTTCTCCCACAAGGAAGGGCCCAGCCCTGAAAGTTGTTGCTGCTCTTCACCTACCCTTGGCGCCCTATCTACTGGCACAACAGCAGTGGGGATCTGTGCTTTCCCAGAGATGCAACATCTCATGGCGCTCGGCCGCGGCAGAGCCTCTTGCTGAAAAGGCAAACGTCCGGCTCCTTCTCCCACAAGGAAGGGCCCAGCCCTGAAAGATGTTGCTGCTCTTCACCTACCCTTGGCGCCCTACCTACAGGCACAACAGCAGTGGGGATCTGTGCTTTTCCAGAGACGCAACATCTCATGGCGCTCGGCCGCGGCAGAGCCTCTTGCCGAAAAGGCAAACGTTCGGCTCCTTCTCCCACAAGGAAGGGCCCAGCCCTGAAAGCTCTTGCTGCTCTTCACGGTGCCTTGGCGCCCTATCTACAGGCACAACAGCAGTGGGGATCTGTGCTTTCCCAGAGACGCAACATCTCATGGCGCTCGGCCGCGGCAGAGCCTCTTGCCGAAAAGGCAAACGTCCGGCTCCCTCTCCCACAAGGAAGGGCCCAGCCCTGAAAGCTCTTGCTGCTCTTCACGGTGCCTTGGCGCCCTATCTACAGGCACAACAGCAGTGGGGATCTGTGCTTTCCCAGAGACGCAACATCTCATGGCGCTCGGCCGCGGCAGAGCCTCTTGCCGAAAAGGCAAACGTCCGGCTCCTTCTCCCACAAGTCAGGACACAGCCCTGAAAGCCCTTGCTGCTCTTCAGCTACCCTTGGCGCCCTACCTACAGGCACAACAGCAGTGGGGATCTGTGCTTTCCCAGAGACGCCACATCTCATGGCGCTCGGCCGCGGCAGAGCCTCTTGCCGAAAAGGCAAACGTCCGGCTCCTTCTCCCACAAGGAAGGGCCCAGCCCTGAAAGATGTTGCTGCTCTTTACCTACCTTTGGCGCCCTACCTACAGGCACAACAGCAGTGGGGATCTGTGCTTTCCCAGAGACGCAACATCTCATGGCGCTCGGCCGCGGCAGAGCCTCTTGCCGAAAAGGCAAACGTCCGGCTCCTTCTCCCACAAGGAAGGGCCCAGCCCTGAAAGCTCTTGCTGCCCTTCACGGTGCCTTGGCGCTCTATCTACAGGCACATCAGCAGTGGGGATCTGTGCTTTCCCAGAGACGCAACATCTCATGGCGCTCGGCCGCGGCAGAGCCTCTTGCCGAAAAGGCAAACGTCCGGCTCCTTCTCCCACAAGGAAGGGCCCAGCCCTGAAAGCTCTTGCTGCTCTTCACCTACCCTTGGCGCCCTATCTACAGGCACAACAGCAGTGGGGATCTGTGCTTTCCCAGAGACGCAAGATCTCATGGCGCTCGGCCGCGCCAGAGCCTCTTGCCGAAAAGGCAAAAGTCCGCCTAATTCTCCCACAAGGAAGTGCCTAGCCCTGAAAGTTGTTGCTGCTCTTCACCTACCCTTGGCGCCCTACCTACAGGCACAACAGCAGTGGGGATCTGTGCTTTCCCAGAGACGCAACATCTCATGGCGCTCGGCCGCGCCAGAGCCTCTTGCCAAAAAGGCAAACGTCCGGCTCCTTCTCCCACAAGGAAGGGCCCAGCCCTGAAAGCTCTTGCTGCCCTTCACGGTGCCTTGGCGCCCTATCTACAGGCACATCAGCAGTGGGGATCTGTGCTTTCCCAGAGACGCAACATCTCATGGCGCTCGGCCGCGGCAGAGCCTCTTGCCGAAAAGGCAAACGTCCGGCTCCTTCTCCCACAAGGAAGGGCCCAGCCCTGAGAGCTGTAGCTGCTCTTCACAGTGCCTTGGCGCCCTATCTACAGGCACAACAGCAGTGGGGATCTGTGCTTTCCCAGAGACGCAAGATCTCATGGCGCTCGGCCGCGGCAGAGCCTCTTGCCGAAAAGGCAAACGTCCGGATCCTTCTCCCACAAGGAAGGGCCCAGCCCTGAAAGTTGTTGCTGCTCTTCACCTACCCTTGGCGCCCTATCTACTGGCACAACAGCAGTGGGGATCTGTGCTTTCCCAGAGATGCAACATCTCATGGCGCTCGGCCGCGGCAGAGCCTCTTGCCGAAAAGGCAAACGTCCGGCTCCTTCTCCCACAAGGAAGGGCCCAGCCCTGAAAGATGTTGCTGCTCTTCACCTACCCTTGGCGCCCTACCTACAGGCACAACAGCAGTGGGGATCTGTGCTTTTCCAGAGACGCAACATCTCATGGCGCTCGGCCGCGGCAGAGCCTCTTGCCGAAAAGGCAAACGTTCGGCTCCTTCTCCCACAAGGAAGGGCCCAGCCCTGAAAGCTCTTGCTGCTCTTCACGGTGCCTTGGCGCCCTATCTACAGGCACAACAGCAGTGGGGATCTGTGCTTTCCCAGAGACGCAACATCTCATGGTGCTCGGCCGCGGCAGAGCCTCTTGCCGAAAAGGCAAACGTCCGGCTCCTTCTCCCACAAGGAAGGGCCCAGCCCTGAAAGCTCTTGCTGCTCTTCACGGTGCCTTGGCGCCCTATCTACAGGCACAACAGCAGTGGGGATCTGTGCTTTCCCAGAGACGCAACATCTCATGGCGCTCGGCCGCGGCAGAGCCTCTTGCCGAAAAGGCAAACGTCCGGCTCCTTCTCCCACAAGGAAGGGCCCAGCCCTGAAAGCCCTTGCTGCTCTTCAGCTACCCTTGGCGCCCTACCTACAGGCACAACAGCAGTGGGGATCTGTGCTTTCCCAGAGACGCCACATCTCATGGCGCTCGGCCGCGGCAGAGCCTCTTGCCGAAAAGGCAAACGTCCGGCTCCTTCTCCCACAAGGAAGGGCCCAGCCCTGAAAGATGTTGCTGCTCTTTACCTACCTTTGGCGCCCTACCTACAGGCACAACAGCAGTGGGGATCTGTGCTTTCCCAGAGACGCAACATCTCATGGCGCTCGGCCGCGGCAGAGCCTCTTGCCGAAAAGGCAAACGTCCGGCTCCTTCTCCCACAAGGAAGGGCCCAGCCCTGAAAGCTCTTGCTGCTCTTCACGGTGCCTTGGCGCCTTATCTACAGGCACAACAGCAGTGGGGATCTGTGCTTTCCCAGAGACGGCGCTCGGCCGCGGCAGAGCCTCTTGCCGAAAAGACAAACGTCCGGCTCCTTCTCCCACAAGGAAGGGCCCAGCCCTGAAAACTCTTGCTGCTCTTCACGGTGCCTTGGCGCCCTATCTACAGGCACAACAGCAGTGGGGATCTGTGCTTTCCCAGAGACGCAAATTCTCATGGCGCTCGGCCGCGGCAGAGCCTCTTGCCGAAAAGGCAAACGTCCGGCTCCTTCTCCCACAAGGAAGTGCCCAGCCCTGAAAGCTCTTGCTGCTCTTCACGGTGCCTTGGCGCCCTATCTACAGGCACAACAGCAGTGGGGATCTGTGCTTTCCCAGAGACGCAACATCTCATGGCGCTCGGCCGCGGCAGAGCCTCTTGCCGAAAAGGCAAACGTCCGGCTCCTTCTCCCACAAGGAAGGGCCCAGCCCTGAAAGCTCTTGCTGCTCTTCACGGTGCCTTGGCGCCCTACCTACAGGCACAACAGCAGTGGGGATCTGTGCTTTCCCAGAGACGCAAGATCTCATGGTGCTCGGCCGCGGCAGAGCCTCTTGCCGAAAAGGCAAACGTCCCGGCTCCTTCTCCCACAAGGAAGGGCCCAGCCCTGAAAGATGTTGCTGCTCTTCACCTACCCTTGGTGCCCTACCTACAGGCACAAACAGCAGTGGGGATCTGTGCTTTCCCAGAGACGCAACATCTCATGGCGCTCGGCCGCGGCAGAGCCTCTTGCCGAAAAGGCAAACGTCCGGCTCCTTCTCCCACAAGGAAGGGCCCAGCCCTGAAAGCTGTTGCTGGTCTTCATGGTGCCTTGGCGCCCTATCTACAGGCACAACAGCAGTGGGGATCTGTGCTTTCCCAGAGACGCAACATCTCATGGCGCTCGGCCGCGGCAGAGCCTCTTGCCGAAAAGGCAAACGTCCGGCTCCTTCTCCCACAAGGAAGGGCCCAGACCTGAAAGATGTTGCTGCTCTTCACCTACCTCTTGGCGCCCTATCTACAGGCACAACAGCAGTGGGGATCTGTGCTTTCCCAGAGGACGCAACATCTCATGGCGCTCGGCCCGCGGCAGAGCCTCTTGCCGAAAAGGCAAACGTCCGGCTCCTTCTCCCACAAGGAAGGGCCCAGCCCTGAAAGCTCTTGCTGCTCTTCACGGTGCCTTGGCGCCCTATCTACAGGCACATCAGCAGTGGGGATCTGTGCTTTCCCAGAGACGCAACATCTCATGGCGCTCAGGGCCGCGGCAGAGCCTCTTGCCTAAAAGGCAAACGTCCGGCTCATTCTCCCACAAGGAAGGGCCCAGCCCTGAAAGCTCTTGCTGCTCTTCACGGTGCCTTGGCGCCCTATCTACAGGCACAACAGCAGTGGGGATCTGTGCTTTCCAGAGACGCAACATCTCATGGCGCTCGGCCGCGGCAGAGCCTCTTGCCGAAAAGGCAAACGTCCGGCTCCTTCTCCCACAAGGAAGGGCCCAGCCCTGAAAGCTCTTACTGCCCTTCACGGTGCCTTGGCGCCCTATCTACAGGCACATCAGCAGTGGGGATCTGTGCTTTCCCAGAGACGCAACATCCTCATGGCGCTCGGCCGCGGCAGAGCCTCTTGCCGAAAAGGCAAACGTCCGGCTCCTTCTCCCACAAGGAAGGGCCCAGCCCTGAAAGCTCTTGCTGCTCTTCACCTACCCTTGGCGCCCTATCTACAGGCACAACAGCAGTGGGGATCTGTGCTTTCCCAGAGACGCAAGATCTCATGGCGCTCAGCCGCGCCAGAGCCTCTTGCCGAAAAGGCAAAAGTCCGCCTAATTCTCCCACAAGGAAGTGCCTAGCCCTGAAAGTTGTTGCTGCTCTTCACCTACCCTTGGCGCCCTACCTACAGGCACAACAGCAGTGGGGATCTGTGCTTTCCCAGAGACGCAACATCTCATGGCGCTCGGCCGCGGCAGAGCCTCTTGCCAAAAAGGCAAACGTCCGGCTCCTTCTCCCACAAGGAAGGGCCCAGCCCTGAAAGCTCTTGCTGCCCTTCACGGTGCCTTGGCGCCCTATCTACAGGCACAAGAGCACTGGGGATCTGTGCTTTCCCAGAGACGCAACATCTCATGGCGCTCGGCCGCGGCAGAGCCTCTTGCCGAAAAGGCAAACGTCCGGCTCCTTCTCCCACAAGGAAGGGCCCAGCCCTGAGAGCTGTAGCTGCTCTTCACAGTGCCTTGGCGCCCTATCTACAGGCACAACAGCAGTGGGGATCTGTGCTTTCCCAGAGACGCAAGATCTCATGGCGCTCGCCGCGGCAGAGCCTCTTGCCGAAAAGGCAAACGTCCGGATCCTTCTCCCACAAGGAAGGGCCCAGCCCTGAAAGTTGTTGCTGCTCTTCACCTACCCTTGGCGCCCTATCTACTGGCACAACAGCAGTGGGGATCTGTGCTTTCCCAGAGATGCAACATCTCATGGCGCTCGGCCGCGGCAGAGCCTCTTGCTGAAAAGGCAAACGTCCGGCTCCTTCTCCCACAAGGAAGGGGCCCAGCCCTGAAAGATGTTGCTGCTCTTCACCTACCCTTGGCGCCCTACCTACAGGCACAACAGCAGTGGGGATCTGTGCTTTTCCAGAGACGCAACATCTCATGGCGCTCGGACCCGCGGCAGAGCCTCTTGCCGAAAAGGGCAAACGTTCGGCTCCTTCTCCCACAAGGAAGGGCCCAGCCCTGAAAGCTCTTGCTGCTCTTCACGGTGCCTTGGCGCCCTATCTACAGGCACAACAGCAGTGGGGATCTGTGCTTTCCCAGAGACGCAACATCTCATGGCGCTCGGCCGCGGCAGAGCCTCTTGCCGAAAAGGCAAAACGTCCCGGCTCCCTCTCCCACAAGGAAGGGCCCAGCCCTGAAAGCTCTTGCTGCTCTTCACGGTGCCTTGGCGCCCTATCTACAGGCACAACAGCAGTGGGGATCTGTGCTTTCCCAGAGACGCAACATCTCATGGCGCTCGGCCGCGGCAGAGCCTCTTGCCGAAAAGGCAAACGTCCGGCTCCTTCTCCCACAAGTCAGGACACAAGCCCTGAAAGCCCTTGCTGCTCTTCAGCTACCCTTGGCGCCCTACCTACAGGCACAACAGCAGTGGGGATCTGTGCTTTCCCAGAGACGCCACATCTCATGGCGCTCGGCCGCGGCAGAGCCTCTTGCCGAAAAGGCAAACGTCCGGCTCCTTCTCCCACAAGGAAGGGCCCAGCCCTGAAAGATGTTGCTGCTCTTTACCTACCTTTGGCGCCCTACCTACAGGCACAACAGCAGTGGGGATCTGTGCTTTCCCAGAGACGCAACATCTCATGGCGCTCGGCCGCGGCAGAGCCTCTTGCCGAAAAGGCAAACGTCCGGCTCCTTCTCCCACAAGGAAGGGCCCAGCCCTGAAAGCTCTTGCTGCCCTTCACGGTGCCTTGGCGCTCTATCTACAGGCACATCAGCAGTGGGGATCTGTGCTTTCCCAGAGACGCAACATCTCATGGCGCTCTGGCCGCGGCAGAGCCTCTTGCCGAAAAGGCAAACGTCCGGCTCCTTCTCCCACAAGGAAGGGCCCAGCCCTGAAAGCTCTTGCTGCTCTTCACCTACCCTTGGCGCCCTATCTACAGGCACAACAGCAGTGGGGATCTGTGCTTTCCCAGAGACGCAAGATCTCATGGCGCTCGGCCGCGCCAGAGCCTCTTGCCGAAAAGGCAAAAGTCCGCCTAATTCTCCCACAAGGAAGTGCCTAGCCCTGAAAGTTGTTGCTGCTCTTCACCTACCCTTGGCGCCCTACCTACAGGCACAACAGCAGTGGGGATCTGTGCTTTCCCAGAGACGCAACATCTCATGGCGCTCGGCCGCGCCAGAGCCTCTTGCCAAAAAGGCAAACGTCCGGCTCCTTCTCCCACAAGGAAGGGCCCAGCCCTGAAAGCTCTTGCTGCCCTTCACGGTGCCTTGGCGCCCTATCTACAGGCACATCAGCAGTGGGGATCTGTGCTTTCCCAGAGACGCAACATCTCATGGCGCTCGGCCGCGGCAGAGCCTCTTGCCGAAAAGGCAAACGTCCCGGCTCCTTCTCCCACAAGGAAGGGCCCAGCCCTGAGAGCTGTAGCTGCTCTTCACAGTGCCTTGGCGCCCTATCTACAGGCACAACAGCAGTGGGGATCTGTGCTTTCCCAGAGACGCAAGATCTCATGGCGCTCGGCCGCGGCAGAGCCTCTTGCCGAAAAGGCAAACGTCCGGATCCTTCTCCCACAAGGAAGGGCCCAGCCCTGAAAGTTGTTGCTGCTCTTCACCTACCCTTGGCGCCCTATCTACTGGCACAACAGCAGTGGGGATCTGTGCTTTCCCAGAGATGCAACATCTCATGGCGCTCGGCCGCGGCAGAGCCTCTTGCCGAAAAGGCAAACGTCCGGCCTCCTTTCTCCCACAAGGAAGGGCCCAGCCCTGAAAGATGTTGCTGCTCTTCACCTACCCTTGGCGCCCTACCTACAGGCACAACAGCAGTGGGGATCTGTGCTTTTCCAGAGACGCAACATCTCATGGCGCTCGGCCGCGGCAGAGCCTCTTGCCGAAAAGGCAAACGTTCGGCTCCTTCTCCCACAAGGAAGGGCCCAGCCCTGAAAGCTCTTGCTGCTCTTCACGGTGCCTTGGCGCCCTATCTACAGGCACAACAGCAGTGGGGATCTGTGCTTTCCCAGAGACGCAACATCTCATGGTGCTCGGCCGCGGCAGAGCCTCTTGCCGAAAAGGCAAACGTCCGGCTCCTTCTCCCACAAGGAAGGGCCCAGCCCTGAAAGCTCTTGCTGCTCTTCACGGTGCCTTGGCGCCCTATCTACAGGCACAACAGCAGTGGGGATCTGTGCTTTCCCAGAGACGCAACATCTCATGGCGCTCGGCCGCGGCAGAGCCTCTTGCCGAAAAGGCAAACGTCCGGCTCCTTCTCCCACAAGGAAGGGCCCCAGCCCTGAAAGCCCTTGCTGCTCTTCAGCTACCCTTGGCGCCCTACCTACAGGCACAAACAGCAGTGGGGATCTGTGCTTTCCCAGAGACGCCACATCTCATGGCGCTCGGCCGCGGCAGAGCCTCTTGCCGAAAAGGCAAACGTCCGGCTCCTTCTCCCACAAGGAAGGGCCCAGCCCTGAAAGATGTTGCTGCTCTTTACCTACCTTTGGCGCCCTACCTACAGGCACAACAGCAGTGGGGATCTGTGCTTTCCCAGAGACGCAACATCTCATGGCGCTCGGCCCGCGGCAGAGCCTCTTGCCGAAAAGGCAAACGTCCGGCTCCTTCTCCCACAAGGAAGGGCCCAGCCCTGAAAGCTCTTGCTGCTCTTCACGGTGCCTTGGCGCCTTATCTACAGGCACAACAGCAGTGGGGATCTGTGCTTTCCCAGAGACGCAACATCTCATGGCGCTCGGCCGCGGCAGAGCCTCTTGCCGAAAAGACAAACGTCCGGCTCCTTCTCCCACAAGGAAGGGCCCAGCCCTGAAAACTCTTGCTGCTCTTCACGGTGCCTTGGCGCCCTATCTACAGGCACAACAGCAGTGGGGATCTGTGCTTTCCCAGAGACGCAAATTCTCATGGCGCTCGGCCGCGGCAGAGCCTCTTGCCGAAAAGGCAAACGTCCGGCTCCTTCTCCCACAAGGAAGTGCCCAGCCCTGAAAGCTCTTGCTGCTCTTCACGGTGCCTTGGCGCCCTATCTACAGGCACAACAGCAGTGGGGATCTGTGCTTTCCCAGAGACGCAACATCTCATGGCGCTCGGCCGCGGCAGAGCCTCTTGCCGAAAAGGCAAACGTCCGGATCCTTCTCCCACAAGGAAGGGCCCAGCCCTGAAAGCTCTTGCTGCTCTTCACGGTGCCTTGGCGCCCTACCTACAGGCACAACAGCAGTGGGGATCTGTGCTTTCCCAGAGACGCCACATCTCATGGCGCTCGGCCGCGGCAGAGCCTCTTGCCGAAAAGGCAAACGTCCGGCTCCTTCTCCCACAAGGAAGGGCCCAGCCCTGAAAGATGTTGCTGCTCTTCACCTACCCTTGGTGCCCTACCTACAGGCACAACAGCAGTGGGGATCTGTGCTTTCCCAGAGACGCAACATCTCATGGCGCTCGGCCGCGGCAGAGCCTCTTGCCGAAAAGGCAAACGACTGGCTCCTTGTCCCACAAGGAAGGGCCCAGCCCTGAAAGCTCTTGCTGCTCTTCACGGTGCCTTGGCGCCCTATCTACAGGCACATCAGCAGTGGGGATCTGTGCTTTCCCAGAGATGCAACATCTCATGGCGCTCGGCCGCGGCAGAGCCTCTTGCCAAAAAGGTAAACGTCCGGCTCCTTCTCCCACTTGGAAGGGCCCAGCCCTGAAAGCTCTTGCTGCCCTTCACGGTGCCTTGGCGCCCTATCTACAGGCACAAGAGCACTGGGGATCTGTGCTTTCCCAGAGACGCAACATCTCATGGCGCTCGACCGCGGCAGAGCCTCTTGCCAAAAAGGCAAACGTCCGGCTCCTTCTCCCACAAGGAAGGGCCCAGCCCTGAGAGCTGTTGCTGCTCTTCACGGTGCCTTGGCGCCCTATCTACAGGCACAACAGCAGTGGGGATCTGTGCTTTCCCAGAGACGCAACATCTCATGGCGCTCGGCCGCGGCAGAGCCTCTTGCCGAAAAGGCAAACGTCCGGCTCCTTCTCCCACAAGGAAGGGCCCAGCCCTGAAAGTTGTTGCTGCTCTTCACCTACCCTTGGCGCCCTATCTACAGGCACAACAGCAGTGGGGATCTGTGCTTTCCCAGAGACGCAACATCTCATGGCGCTCGGCCGCGGCAGAGCCTCTTGCCGAAAAGGCAAACGTCCGGCTCCTTCTCCCACAAGGAAGGGCCCAGCCCTGAAAGCTGTTGCTGCTCTTCACGGTGCCTTGGTGCCCTATCTACAGGCACAACAGCACTGGGGATCTGTGCTTTCCCAGAGACGCAACATCTCATGGCGCTCGGCCGCGGCAGAGCCTCTTGCCAAAAAGGCAAACGTCCGGCTCCTTCTCCCACAAGGAAGGGCCCAGCCCTGAAAGATGTTGCTGCTCTTTACCTACCTTTGGCGCCCTACCTACAGGCACAACAGCAGTGGGGATCTGTGCTTTCCCAGAGACGCAAGATCTCATGGTGCTCGGCCGCGGCAGAGCCTCTTGCCGAAAAGGCAAACGTCCGGCTCCTTCTCCCACAAGGAAGGGCCCAGCCCTGAAAGCTCTTGCTGCTCTTCACGGTGCCTTGGCGCACTATCTACAGGCACAAGAGCACTGGGGATCTGTGGCTTTCCCAGAGACGCAACATCTCATGGCGCTCAGCCGCGGCAGAGCCTCTTGCCGAAAAGGCAAACGTCCGGCTCCTTCTCCCACAAGGAAGGGCCCAGCCCTGAAAGCTCTTGCTGCTCTTCACGGTGCCTTGACGCCCTATCTACAGGCACAACAGCAGTGGGGATCTGTGCTTTCCCAGAGACGCAACATCTCATGGTGCTCGGCCGCGGCAGAGCCTCTTGCCGAAAAGGCAAACGTCCGGCTCCTTCTCCCACAAGGAAGGGCCCAGCCCTGAAAGCTCTTGCTGCTCTTCACGGTGCCTTGGCGCCCTATCTACAGGCACAACAGCAGTGGGGATCTGTGCTTTCCCAGAGACGCAACATCTCATGGCGCTCGGCCGCGGCAGAGCCTCTTGCCGAAAAGGCAAACGTCCGGCTCCTTCTCCCACAAGGAAGGGCCCAGCCCTGAAAGCCCTTGCTGCTCTTCAGCTACCCTTGGCGCCCTACCTACAGGCACAACAGCAGTGGGGATCTGTGCTTTCCCAGAGACGCCACATCTCATGGCGCTCGGCCGCGGCAGAGCCTCTTGCCGAAAAGGCAAACGTCCGGCTCCTTCTCCCACAAGGAAGGGCCCAGCCCTGAAAGATGTTGCTGCTCTTTACCTACCTTTGGCGCCCTACCTACAGGCACAACAGCAGTGGGGATCTGTGCTTTCCCAGAGACGCAACATCTCATGGCGCTCGGCCCCGGCAGAGCCTCTTGCCGAAAAGGCAAACGTCCGGCTCCTTCTCCCACAAGGAAGGGCCCAGCCCTGAAAGCTCTTGCTGCTCTTCACGGTGCCTTGGCGCCCTATCTACAGGCACAACAGCAGTGGGGATCTGTGCTTTCCCAGAGACGCAACATCTCATGGCGCTCGGCCGCGGCAGAGCCTCTTGCCGAAAAGACAAACGTCCGGCTCCTTCTCCCACAAGGAAGGGCCCAGCCCTGAAAACTCTTGCTGCTCTTCACGGTGCCTTGGCGCCCTATCTACAGGCACAACAGCAATGGGGATCTGTGCTTTCCCAGAGACGCAAATTCTCATGGCGCTCGGCCGCGGCAGAGCCTCTTGCCGAAAAGGCAAACGTCCGGCTCCTTCTCCCACAAGGAAGGGCCCAGCCCTGAAAGCTCTTGCTGCTCTTCACGGTGCCTTGGCGCCCTATCTACAGGCACAACAGCAGTGGGGATCTGTGCTTTCCCAGAGACGCAACATCTCATGGCGCTCGGCCGCGGCAGAGCCTCTTGCCGAAAAGGCAAACGTCCGGCTCCTTCTCCCACAAGGAAGGGCCCAGCCCTGAAAGATGTTGGTGCTCTTCACGGTGCCTTGGCGCCCTACCTACAGGCACAACAGCAGTGGGGATCTGTGCTTTCCCAGAGACGCAAGATCTCATGGTGCTCGGCCGCGGCAGAGCCTCTTGCCGAAAAGGCAAACGTCCGGCTCCTTCTCCCACAAGGAAGGGCCCAGCCCTGAAAGCTCTTTCTGCTCTTCACGGTGCCTTGGCGCCCTACCTACAGGCACAACAGCAGTGGGGATCTGTGCTTTCCCAGAGACGCAACATCTCATGGCGCTCGGCCGCGGCAGAGCCTCTTGCCGAAAAGGCAAACGTCCGGCTCCTTCTCCCACAAGGAAGGGCCCAGCCCTGAAAGCTCTTGCTGCTCTTCACGGTGCCTTGGTGCCCTATCTACAGGCACAACAGCAGTGGGGATCTGTGCTTTCCCAGAGACGCAACATCTCATGGCGCTCGGCCGCGGCAGAGCCTCTTGCCGAAAAGGCAAACGTCCGGCTCCTTCTCCCACAAGGAAGGGCCCAGCCCTGAAAGCTCTTGCTGCTCTTCACAGTGCCTTGGCGCCCTATCTACAGGCACAACAGCAGTGGGGATCTGTGCTTTCCCAGAGACGCAACATCTCATGGCGCTCGTCCGCGGCAGAGCCTCTTGCCGAAAAGGCAAACGTCCGGCTCCTTCTCCCACAAGGAAGGGCCCAGACCTGAAAGATGTTGCTGCTCTTCACCTACCTTTGGCGCCCTACCTACAGGCACAACAGCAGTGGGGATCTGTGCTTTCCCAGAGACGCAAGATCTCATGGCGCTCGGCCGCGGCAGAGCCTCTTGCCGAAAAGGCAAACGTCCGGCTCCTTCTCCCACAAGGAAGGGCCCAGCCCTGAAAGCTCTTGCTGCTCGTCGCCTACCCTTGGCGCCCTATCTACAGGCACAACAGCAGTGGGGATCTGTGCTTTCCCAGAGACGCAAGATCTCATGGCGCTCGGCCGCGGCAGAGCCCCTTGCCGAAAAGGCAAACGTCCTGCTGCTTCTCCCACAAGGAAGGGCCCAGCCCTGAAAGCTCTTGCTGCTCTTCACAGTGCCTTGGCGCCCTATCTACAGGCACAACAGCAGTGGGGATCTGTGCTTTCCCAGAGACGCAACATCTCATGGCGCTCGGCCGCGGCAGAGCCTCTTGCCGAAAAGGCAAACGTCCGGCTCCTTCTCCCACAAGGAAGGGCCCAGTCCTGAAAGCTGTTGCTGCTCTTCACCTACCCTTGGAGCCCTATCTACAGGCACAACAGCAGTGGGGATCTGTGCTTTCCCAGAGACGCAACATCTCATGGCGCTCGGCCGCGGCAGAGCCTCTTGCCGAAAAGGCAAACGTCCGGCTCCTTCTCCCACAAGGAAGGCCCAGCCCTGAAAGCTCTTGCTGCTCTTCACGGTGCCTTGGCGCCCTATCTACAGGCACAACAGCAGTGGGGATCTGTGCTTTCCCAGAGACACAACATCTCATGGCGCTCGGCCGCGGCAGAGCCTCTTGCCGAAAAGGCAAACGTCCGGCTCCTTCTCCCACAAGGAAGGGCCCAGCCCTGAAAGCTCTTGCTGCTCTTCACGGTGCCTTGGCGCCCTATCTACAGGCACAACAGCAGTGGGGATCTGTGCTTTCCCAGAGACGCAACATCTCATGGCGCTCGGCCGCGGCAGAGCCTCTTGCCGAAAAGGCAAACGTCCGGCTCCTTCTCCCACAAGGAAGGGCCCAGCCCTGAAAGATGTTGCTGCTCTTCACCTACCCTTGGCGCCCTATCTACAGGCACAACAGCAGTTGGGATCTGTGCTTTCCCAGAGACGCAACATCTCATGGCGCTCGGCCGCGGCAGAGCCTCTTGCCGAAAAGGCAAACGTCCGGCTGCTTCTCCCACAAGGAAGGGCCCAGTCCTGAAAGCTCTTGCTGCTCTTCACGGTGCCTTGGCGCCCTATCTACAGGCACAACAGCAGTGGGGATCTGTGCTTTCCCAGAGACGCAACATCTCATGGCGCTCGGCCGCGGCAGAGCCTCTTGCCGAAAAGGCAAACGTCCGGCTCCTTCTCCCACAAGGAAGGGCCCAGCCCTGAAAGCTCTTGCTGCTCTTCACAGTGCCTTGGCGCCCTATCTACAGGCACAACAGCAGTGGGGATCTGTGCTTTCCCAGAGACGCAACATCTCATGGCGCTCGTCCGCGGCAGAGCCTCTTGCCGAAAAGGCAAACGTCCGGCTCCTTCTCCCACAAGGAAGGGCCCAGACCTGAAAGATGTTGCTGCTCTTCACCTACCTTTGGCGCCCTACCTACAGGCACAACAGCAGTGGGGATCTGTGCTTTCCCAGAGACGCAAGATCTCATGGCGCTCGGCCGCGGCAGAGCCTCTTGCCGAAAAGGCAAACGTCCGGCTCCTTCTCCCACAAGGAAGGGCCCAGCCCTGAAAGCTCTTGCTGCTCGTCGCCTACCCTTGGCGCCCTATCTACAGGCACAACAGCAGTGGGGATCTGTGCTTTCCCAGAGACGCAAGATCTCATGTCGCTTGGCCGCGGCAGAGCCCCTTGCCGAAAAGGCAAACGTCCTGCTGCTTCTCCTACAAGGAAGGGCCCAGCCCTGAAAGCTCTTGCTGCTCTTCACAGTGCCTTGGCGCCCTATCTACAGGCACAACAGCAGTGGGGATCTGTGCTTTCCCAGAGACGCAACATCTCATGGCGCTCGGCCGCGGCAGAGCCTCTTGCCGAAAAGGCAAACGTCCGGCTCCTTCTCCCACAAGGGAGGGCCCAGTCCTGAAAGCTGTTGCTGCTCTTCACCTACCCTTGGAGCCCTATCTACAGGCACAACAGCAGTGGGGATCTGTGCTTTCCCAGAGACGCAACATCTCATGGCGCTCGGCCGCGGCAGAGCCTCTTGCCGAAAAGGCAAACGTCCGGCTCCTTCTCCCACAAGGAAGGGCCCAGCCCTGAAAGCTCTTGCTGCTCTTCACGGTGCCTTGGCGCCCTATCTACAGGCACATCAACAGTGGGGATCTGTGCTTTCCCAGAGACGCAACATCTGATGGCGCTCGGCCGCGGCAGAGCCTCTTGCCGAAAAGGCAAACGTCCGGCTCCTTCTCCCACAAGGAAGGGCCCAGCCCTGAAAGCTCTTGCTGCTCTTCACGGTGCCTTGGCGCCCTATCTACAGGCACATCAACAGTGGGGATCTGTGCTTTCCCAGAGACGCAACATCTCATGGCGCTCGGCCGCGGCAGAGCCTCTTGCCGAAAAGGCAAACGTCCGGCTCCTTCTCCCACAAGGAAGGGCCCAGCCCTGAAAGCTCTTGCTGCTCTTCACGGTGCCTTGGTGCCCTATCTACAGGCACAACAGCAGTGGGGATCTGTGCTTTCCCAGAGACGCAACATCTCATGGCGCTCGTCCGCGGCAGAGCCTCTTGCCGAAAAGGCAAACGTCCGGCTCCTTCTCCCACAAGGAAGGGCCCAGCCCTGAAAGCTCTTGCTGCTCTTCACAGTGCCTTGGCGCCCTATCTACAGGCACAACAGCAGTGGGGATCTGTGCTTTCCCAGAGACGCAACATCTCATGGCGCTCGTCCGCGGCAGAGCCTCTTGCCGAAAAGGCAAACGTCCGGCTCCTTCTCCCACAAGGAAGGGCCCAGACCTGAAAGATGTTGCTGCTCTTCACCTACCTTTGGCGCCCTACCTACAGGCACAACAGCAGTGGGGATCTGTGCTTTCCCAGAGACGCAAGATCTCATGGCGCTCGGCCGAGGCAGAGCCTCTTGCCGAAAAGGCAAACGTCCGGCTCCTTCTCCCACAAGGAAGGGCCCAGCCCTGAAAGCTCTTGCTGCTCGTCGCCTACCCTTGGCGCCCTATCTACAGGCACAACAGCAGTGGGGATCTGTGCTTTCCCAGAGACGCAACATCTCATGGCGCTCGGCCGCGGCAGAGCCTCTTGCCGAAAAGGCAAACGTCCGGCTCCTTCTCCCACAAGGAAGGGCCCAGCCCTGAAAGCTCTTGCTGCTCTTCACGGTGCCTTGGCGCCCTATCTACAGGCACAACAGCAGTGGGGATCTGTGCTTTCCCAGAGACGCAACATCTGATGGCGCTCGGCCGCGGCAGAGCCTCTTGCCGAAAAGGCAAACGTCCGGCTCCTTCTCCCACAAGGAAGGGCCCAGCCCTGAAAGCTCTTGCTGCTCTTCACAGTGCCTTGGCGCCCTATCTACAGGCACAACAGCACTGGGGATCTGTGCTTTCCCAGAGACGCAACATCTCATGGCGCTCGTCCGCGGCAGAGCCTCTTGCCGAAAAGGCAAACGTCCGGCTCCTTCTCCCACAAGGAAGGGCCCAGACCTGAAAGATGTTGCTGCTCTTCACCTACCTTTGGCGCCCTACCTACAGGCACAACAGCAGTGGGGATCTGTGCTTTCCCAGAGACGCAAGATCTCATGGCGCTCGGCCGAGGCAGAGCCTCTTGCCGAAAAGGCAAACGTCCGGCTCCTTCTCCCACAAGGAAGGGCCCAGCCCTGAAAGCTCTTGCTGCTCGTCGCCTACCCTTGGCGCCCTATCTACAGGCACAACAGCAGTGGGGATCTGTGCTTTCCCAGAGACGCAAGATCTCATGGCGCTCGGCCGCGGCAGAGCCTCTTGCCGAAAAGGCAAACGTCCGGCTCCTTCTCCCACAAGGAAGGGCCCAGCCCTGAAAGATGTTGCTGCTCTTCACCTACCCTTGGCGCCCTATCTACAGGCACAACAGCAGTGGGGATCTGTGCTTTCCCAGAGACGCAACATCTCATGGCGCTCGGCCGCGGCAGAGCCTCTTGCCGAAAAGGCAAACGTCCGGCTCCTTCTCCCACAAGGAAGGGCCCAGCCCTGAAAGCTCTTGCTGCTCTTCACGGTGCCTTGGCGCCCTATCTACAGGCACAACAGCAGTGGGGATCTGTGCTTTCCCAGAGACGCAAGATCTCATGGCGCTCGGCCGCGGCAGAGCCTCTCACCGAAAAGGCAAACGTCCGGCTCCTTCTCCCACAAGGAAGGGCCCAGTCCTGAGAGCTCTTGCTGCTCTTCACGGTGCTTTGGTGCCCTATCTACAGGCACAACAGCAGTGGGGATCTGTGCTTTCCCAGAGACGCAACATCTCATGGCGCTCGGCCGCGGCAGAGCCTCTTGCCAAAAAGGTAAACGTCCGGCTCCTTCTCCCACAAGGAAGGGCCCAGCCCTGAAAGCTCTTGCTGCTCTTCACAGTGCCTTGGCGCCCTGTCTACAGGCACAACAGCAGTGGGGATCTGTGCTTTCCCAGAGACGCAAGATCTCATGGCGCTCGGCCGCGGCAGAGCCTCTTGCCGAAAAGGCAAACGTCCGGCTCCTTCTCCCACAACGAAGGGCCCAGCCCTGAAAGATGTTGCTGCTCGTCGCCTACCCTTGGCGCCCTATCTACAGGCACAACAGCAGTGGGGATCTGTGCTTTCCCAGAGACGCAACATCTCATGGCGCTCGGCCGCGGCAGAGCCCCTTGCCGAAAAGGCAAACGTCCGGCTGCTTCTCCCACAAGGAAGGGCCCAGCCCTGAAAGCTCTTGCTGCTCTTCACAGTGCCTTGGCGCCCTATCTACAGGCACAACAGCAGTGGGGATCTGTGCTTTCCCAGAGACGCAATATCTCATGGCGCTCGGCCGCGGCAGAGCCTCTTGCCGAAAAGGCAAACGTCCGGATCCTTCTCCCACAAGGAAGGGCCCAGCCCTGAAAGCTGTTGCTGCTCTTCACGGTGCCTTGGCGCCCTATCTACAGGCACAACAGCAGTGGGGATCTGTGCTTTCCCAGAGACGCAACATCTCATGGCGCTCGGCCGCGGCAGAGCCCCTTGCCGAAAAGGCAAACGTCCGGCTCCTTCTCCCACAAGGAAGGGCCCAGCCCTGAAAGCTCTTGCTGCTCTTCACGGTGCCTTGGCGCCCTATCTACAGGCACATCAACAGTGGGGATCTGTGCTTTCCCAGAGACGCAACATCTCATGGCGCTCGGCCGCGGCAGAGCCTCTTGCCGAAAAGGCAAACGTTAGGCTCCTTCTCCCACAAGGAAGGGCCCAGCCCTGAAAGCTCTTGCTGCTCTTCACGGTGCCTTGGCGCCCTATCTACAGGCACATCAGCAGTGGGGATCTGTGCTTTCCCAGAGACGCAACATCTCATGGCGCTCGTCCGCGGCAGAGCCTCTTGCCGAAAAGGCAAACGTCCGGCTCCTTCTCCCACAAGGAAGGGCCCAGCCCTGAAAGCTCTTGCTGCTCTTCACGGTGCCTTGGTGCCCTATCTACAGGCACAACAGCAGTGGGGATCTGTGCTTTCCCAGAGACGCAACATCTCATGGCGCTCGGCCGCGGCAGAGCCCCTTGCCGAAAAGGCAAACGTCCGGCTCCTTCTCCCACAAGGAAGGGCCCAGCCCTGAAAGCTCTTGCTGCTCTTCACAGTGCCTTGGCGCCCTATCTACAGGCACAACAGCAGTGGGGATCTGTGCTTTCCCAGAGACGCAACATCTCATGGCGCTCGGCCGCGGCAGAGCCTCTTGCCGAAAAGGCAAACGTCCGGCTCCTTCTCCCACAAGGAAGGGCCCTGTCCTGAAAGCTGTTGCTGCTCTTCACCTACCCTTGGAGCCCTATCTACAGGCACAACAGCAGTGGGGATCTGTGCTTTCCCAGAGACGCAACATCTCATGGCGCTCGGCCGCGGCAGAGCCTCTTGCCGAAAAGGCAAACGTCCGGCTCCTTCTCCCACAAGGAAGGGCCCAGCCCTGAAAGCTCTTGCTGCTCTTCACGGTGCCTTGGCGCCCTATCTACAGGCACATCAACAGTGGGGATCTGTGCTTTCCCAGAGACGCAACATCTGATGGCGCTCGGCCGCGGCAGAGCCTCTTGCCGAAAAGGCAAACGTCCGGCTCCTTCTCCCACAAGGAAGGGCCCAGCCCTGAAAGCTCTTGCTGCTCTTCACGGTGCCTTGGCGCCCTATCTACAGGCACAACAGCAGTGGGGATCTGTGCTTTCCCAGAGACGCAACATCTCATGGCGCTCGGCCGCGGCAGAGCCTCTTGCCCAAAAGGCAAACGTCCGGCTCCTTCTCCCACAAGGAAGGGCCCAGCCCTGAAAGCTCTTGCTGCTCTTCACGGTGCCTTGGCGCCCTATCTACAGGCACAACAGCAGTTGGGATCTGTGCTTTCCCAGAGACGCAACATCTCATGGCGCTCGGCCGCGGCAGAGCCTCTTGCCGAAAAGGCAAACGTCCGGCTCCTTCTCCCACAAGGAAGGGCCCAGCCCTGAAAGCTCTTGCTGCTCTTCACGGTGCCTTGGTGCCCTATCTACAGGCACAACAGCAGTGGGGATCTGTGCTTTCCCAGAGACGCAACATCTCATGGCGCTCGGCCGCGGCAGAGCCTCTTGCCGAAAAGGCAAACGTCCGGCTCCTTCTCCCACAAGGAAGGGCCCAGCCCTGAAAGCTCTTGCTGCTCTTCACGGTGCCTTGGCGCCCTATCTACAGGCACAACAGCAGTGGGGATCTGTGCTTTCCCAGAGACGCAACATCTGATGGCGCTCGGCCGCGGCAGAGCCTCTTGCCGAAAAGGCAAACGTCCGGCTCCTTCTCCCACAAGGAAGGGCCCAGCCCTGAAAGCTCTTGCTGCTCTTCACGGTGCCTTGGCGCCCTATCTACAGGCACAACAGCAGTGGGGATCTGTGCTTTCCCAGAGACGCAAGATCTCATGGCGCTCGGCCGCGGCAGAGCCTCTTGCCGAAAAGGCAAACGTCCGGCTCCTTCTCCCACAAGGAAGGGCCCAGTCCTGAGAGCTCTTGCTGCTCTTCACGGTGCTTTGGCGCCCTACCTACAGGCACAACAGCAGTGGGGATCTGTGCTTTCCCAGAGACGCAACATCTCATGGCGCTCGGCCGCGGCAGAGCCCCTTGCCGAAAAGGCAAACGTCCGGCTCCTTCTCCCACAAGGAAGGGCCCAGCCCTGAAAGCTCTTGCTGCTCTTCACGGTGCCTTGGTGCCCTATCTACAGGCACAACAGCAGTGGGGATCTGTGCTTTCCCAGAGACGCAACATCTCATGGCGCTCGGCCGCGGCAGAGCCTCTTGCCGAAAAGGCAAACGTCCGGCTCCTTCTCCCACAAGGAAGGGCCCAGCCCTGAAAGATGTTGCTGCTCTTCACCTACCCTTGTCGCCCTATCTACAGGCACAACAGCAGTTGGGATCTGTGCTTTCCCAGAGACGCAACATCTCATGGCGCTCGGCCGCGGCAGAGCCTCTTGCCGAAAAGGCAAACGTCCGGCTGCTTCTCCCACAAGGAAGGGCCCAGCCCTGAAAGCTGTTGCTGCTCTTCACGGTGCCTTGGCGCCCTATCGACAGGCACAACAGCAGTGGGGATCTGTGCTTTCCCAGAGACGCAACATCTCATGGCGCTCGGCCGCGGCAGAGCCTCTCACCGAAAAGGCAAACGTCCGGCTCCTTCTCCCACAAGGAAGGGCCCAGTCCTGAAAGCTCTTGCTGCTCTTCACGGTGCCTTGGCGCCCTATCTACAGGCACAACAGCAGTGGGGATCTGTGCTTTCCCAGAGACGCAACATCTCATGGCGCTCGGCCGCGGCAGAGCCTCTTGCCAAAAAGGCAAACGTCCGGCGCCTTCTCCCACAAGGAAGGGCCCAGCCCTGAAAGCTCTTGCTGCTCTTCACAGTGCCTTGGCGCCCTGTCTACAGGCACAACAGCAGTGGGGATCTGTGCTTTCCCAGAGACGCAACATCTCATGGCGCTCGTCCGCGGCAGAGCCTCTTGCCGAAAAGGCAAACGTCCGGCTCCTTCTCCCACAAGGAAGGGCCCAGACCTGAAAGATGTTGCTGCTCTTCACCTACCTTTGGCGCCCTACCTACAGGCACAACAGCAGTGGGGATCTGTGCTTTCCCAGAGACGCAAGATCTCATGGCGCTCGGCCGCGGCAGAGCCTCTTGCCGAAAAGGCAAACGTCCGGCTCCTTCTCCCACAAGGAAGGGCCCAGCCCTGAAAGCTCTTGCTGCTCTTCACGGTGCCTTGGCGCCCTATCTACAGGCACAACAGCAGTGGGGATCTGTGCTTTCCCAGAGACGCAACATCTCATGGCGCTCGGCCGCGGCAGAGCCTCTTGCCGAAAAGGCAAACGTCCGGCTGCTTCTCCCACAAGGAAGGGCCCAGCCCTGAAAGCTCTTGCTGCTCTTCACAGTGCCTTGGCGCCCTATCTACAGGCACAACAGCAGTGGGGATCTGTGCTTTCCCAGAGACGCAACATCTCATGGCGCTCGGCCGCGGCAGAGCCTCTTGCCGAAAAGGCAAACGTCCGGCTCCTTCTCCCACAAGGAAGGGCCCAGTCCTGAAAGCTGTTGCTGCTCTTCACCTACCCTTGGAGCCCTATCTACAGGCACAACAGCAGTGGGGATCTGTGCTTTCCCAGAGACGCAACATCTCATGGCGCTCGGCCGCGGCAGAGCCTCTTGCCGAAAAGGCAAACGTCCGGCTCCTTCTCCCACAAGGAAGGGCCCAGCCCTGAAAGCTCTTGCTGCTCTTCACGGTGCCTTGGCGCCCTATCTACAGGCACATCAACAGTGGGGATCTGTGCTTTCCCAGAGACGCAACATCTCATGGCGCTCGGCCGCGGCAGAGCCTCTTGCCGAAAAGGCAAACGTCCGGCTCCTTCTCCCACAAGGAAGGGCCCAGCCCTGAAAGCTCTTGCTGCTCTTCACGGTGCCTTGGCGCCCTATCTACAGGCACAACAGCAGTGGGGATCTGTGCTTTCCCAGAGACGCAACATCTCATGGCGCTCGGCCGCGGCAGAGCCTCTTGCCGAAAAGGCAAACGTCCGGCTCCTTCTCCCACAAGGAAGGGCCCAGCCCTGAAAGCTCTTGCTGCTCTTCACGGTGCCTTGGCGCCCTATCTACAGGCACAACAGCAGTGGGGATCTGTGCTTTCCCAGAGACGCAAGATCTCATGGCGCTCGGCCGCGGCAGAGCCTCTTGCCGAAAAGGCAAACGTCCGGCTCCTTCTCCCACAAGGAAGGGCCCAGCCCTGAAAGCTCTTGCTGCTCTTCACGGTGCCTTGGCGCCCTATCTACAGGCACAACAGCAGTGGGGATCTGTGCTTTCCCAGAGACGCAACATCTCATGGCGCTCGGCCGCGGCAGAGCCTCTCACCGAAAAGGCAAACGTCCGGCTCCTTCTCCCACAAGGAAGGGCCCAGTCCTGAGAGCTCTTGCTGCTCTTCACGGTGCTTTGGTGCCCTATCTACAGGCACAACAGCAGTGGGGATCTGTGCTTTCCCAGAGACGCAACATCTCATGGCGCTCGGCCGCGGCAGAGCCTCTTGCCAAAAAGGTAAACGTCCGGCTCCTTCTCCCACAAGGAAGGGCCCAGCCCTGAAAGCTCTTGCTGCTCTTCACAGTGCCTTGGCGCCCTGTCTACAGGCACAACAGCAGTGGGGATCTGTGCTTTCCCAGAGACGCAAGATCTCATGGCGCTCGGCCGCGGCAGAGCCTCTTGCCAAAAAGGCAAACGTCCGGCTCCTTCTCCCACAAGGAAGGGCCCAGACCTGAAAGATGTTGCTGCTCTTCACCTACCTTTGGCGCCCTACCTACAGGCACAACAGCAGTGGGGATCTGTGCTTTCCCAGAGACGCAAGATCTCATGGCGCTCGGCCGCGGCAGAGCCTCTTGCCGAAAAGGCAAACGTCCGGCTCCTTCTCCCACAACGAAGGGCCCAGCCCTGAAAGATGTTGCTGCTCGTCGCCTACCGTTGGCGCCCTATCTACAGGCACAACAGCAGTGGGGATCTGTGCTTTCCCAGAGACGCAAGATCTCATGGCGCTCGGCCGCGGCAGAGCCTCTTGCCGAAAAGGCAAACGTCCGGCTCCTTCTCCCACAACGAAGGGCCCAGCCCTGAAAGATGTTGCTGCTCGTCGCCTACCGTTGGCGCCCTATCTACAGGCACAACAGCAGTGGGGATCTGTGCTTTCCCAGAGACGCAAGATCTCATGGCGCTCGGCCGCGGCAGAGCCTCTTGCCAAAAAGGTAAACGTCCGGCTCCTTCTCCCACAAGGAAGGGCCCAGCCCTGAAAGCTCTTGCTGCTCTTCACAGTGCCTTGGCGCCCTATCTACAGGCACAACAGCAGTGGGGATCTGTGCTTTCCCAGAGACGCAATATCTCATGGCGCTCGGCCGCGGCAGAGCCTCTTGCCGAAAAGGCAAACGTCCGGCTCCTTCTCCCACAAGGAAGGGCCCAGTCCTGAAATCTGTTGCTGCTCTTCACGGTGCCTTGGCGCCCTATCTACAGGCACAACAGCAGTGGGGATCTGTGCTTTCCCAGAGACGCAACATCTCATGGCGCTCGGCCGCGGCAGAGCCCCTTGCCGAAAAGGCAAACGTCCGGCTCCTTCTCCCACAAGGAAGGGCCCAGCCCTGAAAGCTCTTGCTGCTCTTCACGGTGCCTTGGCGCCCTATCTACAGGCACATCAACAGTGGGGATCTGTGCTTTCCCAGAGACGCAACATCTGATGGCGCTCGGCCGCGGCAGAGCCTCTTGCCGAAAAGGCAAACGTTAGGCTCCTTCTCCCACAAGGAAGGGCCCAGCCCTGAAAGCTCTTGCTGCTCTTCACGGTGCCTTGGCGCCCTATCTACAGGCACATCAGCAGTGGGGATCTGTGCTTTCCCAGAGACGCAACATCTCATGGCGCTCGTCCGCGGCAGAGCCTCTTGCCGAAAAGGCAAACGTCCGGCTCCTTCTCCCACAAGGAAGGGCCCAGCCCTGAAAGCTCTTGCTGCTCTTCACGGTGCCTTGGCGCCCTATCTACAGGCACAACAGCAGTGGGGATCTGTGCTTTCCCAGAGACGCAACATCTCATGGCGCTCGGCTGCGGCAGAGCCTCTTGCCGAAAAGGCAAACGTCCGGCTCCTTCTCCCACAAGGAAGGGCCCAGCCCTGAAAGCTCTTGCTGCTCTTCACGGTGCCTTGGTGCCCTATCTACAGGCACAACAGCAGTGGGGATCTGTGCTTTCCCAGAGACGCAAGATCTCATGGCGCTCGGCCGCGGCAGAGCCTCTTGCCGAAAAGGCAAACGTCCGGCTCCTTCTCCCACAAGGAAGGGCCCAGCCCTGAAAGATGTTGCTGCTCTTCACCTACCCTTGGCGCCCTATCTACAGGCACAACAGCAGTGGGGATCTGTGCTTTCCCAGAGACGCAACATCTCATGGCGCTCGGCCGCGGCAGAGCCTCTCGCCGAAAAGGCAAACGTCCGGCTCCTTCTCCCACAAGGAAGGGCCCAGCCCTGAAAGCTCTTGCTGCTCTTCACGGTGCCTTGGCGCCCTATCTACAGGCACAACAGCAGTGGGGATCTGTGCTTTCCCAGAGACGCAAGATCTCATGGCGCTCGGCCGCGGCAGAGCCTCTCACCGAAAAGGCAAACGTCCGGCTCCTTCTCCCACAAGGAAGGGCCCAGTCCTGAGAGCTCTTGCTGCTCTTCACGGTGCTTTGGTGCCCTATCTACAGGCACAACAGCAGTGGGGATCTGTGCTTTCCCAGAGACGCAACATCTCATGGCGCTCGGCCGCGGCAGAGCCTCTTGCCAAAAAGGTAAACGTTCGGCTCCTTCTCCCACAAGGAAGGGCCCAGCCCTGAAAGCTCTTGCTGCTCTTCACAGTGCCTTGGCGCCCTGTCTACAGGCACAACAGCAGTGGGGATCTGTGCTTTCCCAGAGACGCAAGATCTCATGGCGCTCGTCCGCGGCAGAGCCTCTTGCCGAAAAGGCAAACGTCCGGCTCCTTCTCCCACAAGGAAGGGCCCAGACCTGAAAGATGTTGCTGCTCTTCACCTACCTTTGGCGCCCTACCAACAGGCACAACAGCAGTGGGGATCTGTGCTTTCCCAGAGACGCAAGATCTCATGGCGCTCGGCCGCGGCAGAGCCTCTTGCCGAAAAGGCAAACGTCCGGCTCATTCTCCCACAAGGAAGGGCCCAGCCCTGAAAGCTGTTGCTGCTCGTCACCTACCCTTGGCGCCCTATCTACAGGCACAACAGCAGTGGGGATCTGTGCTTTCCCAGAGACGCAAGATCTCATGGCGCTCGGCCGCGGCAGAGCCTCTTGCCGAAAAGGCAAACGTCCGGCTCCTTCTCCCACAAGGAAGGGCCCAGCCCTGAAAGCTCTTGCTGCTCTTCACGGTGCCTTGGCGCCCTATCTACAGGCACAACAGCAGTGGGGATCTGTGCTTTCCCAGAGACGCAACATCTCATGGCGCTCGTCCGCGGCAGAGCCTCTTGCCGAAAAGGCAAACGTCCGGCTCCTTCTCCCACAAGGAAGGGCCCAGTCCTGAAAGCTGTTGCTGCTCTTCACCTACCCTTGGAGCCCTATCTACAGGCACAACAGCAGTGGGGATCTGTGCTTTCCCAGAGACGCAACATCTCATGGCGCTCGGCCGCGGCAGAGCCTCTTGCCGAAAAGGCAAACGTCCGGCTCCTTCTCCCACAAGGAAGGGCCCAGCCCTGAAAGCTCTTGCTGCTCTTCACGGTGCCTTGGCGCCCTATCTACAGGCACATCAACAGTGGGGATCTGTGCTTTCCCAGAGACGCAACATCTCATGGCGCTCGGCCGCGGCAGAGCCTCTTGCCGAAAAGGCAAACGTCCGGCTCCTTCTCCCACAAGGAAGGGCCCAGCCCTGAAAGCTCTTGCTGCTCTTCACGGTGCCTTGGCGCCCTATCTACAGGCACAACAGCAGTGGGGATCTGTGCTTTCCCAGAGACGCAACATCTCATGGCGCTCGGCCGCGGCAGAGCCTCTTGCCGAAAAGGCAAACGTCCGGCTCCTTCTCCCACAAGGAAGGGCCCAGCCCTGAAAGATGTTGCTGCTCTTCACCTACCCTTGGCGCCCTATCTACAGGCACAACAGCAGTTGGGATCTGTGCTTTCCCAGAGACGCAACATCTCATGGCGCTCGGCCGCGGCAGAGCCTCTTGCCGAAAAGGCAAACGTCCGGCTCCTTCTCCCACAAGGAAGGGCCCAGCCCTGAAAGCTGTTGCTGCTCTTCACGGTGCCTTGGCGCCCTATCGACAGGCACAACAGCAGTGGGGATCTGTGCTTTCCCAGAGACGCAACATCTCATGGCGCTCGGCCGCGGCAGAGCCTCTCACCGAAAAGGCAAACGTCCGGCTCCTTCTCCCACAAGGAAGGGCCCAGTCCTGAAAGCTCTTGCTGCTCTTCACGGTGCCTTGGCGCCCTATCTACAGGCACAACAGCAGTGGGGATCTGTGCTTTCCCAGAGACGCAACATCTCATGGCGCTCGGCCGCGGCAGAGCCTCTTGCCAAAAAGGCAAACGTCCGGCGCCTTCTCCCACAAGGAAGGGCCCAGCCCTGAAAGCTCTTGCTGCTCTTCACAGTGCCTTGGCGCCCTGTCTACAGGCACAACAGCAGTGGGGATCTGTGCTTTCCCAGAGACGCAACATCTCATGGCGCTCGTCCGCGGCAGAGCCTCTTGCCGAAAAGGCAAACGTCCGGCTCCTTCTCCCACAAGGAAGGGCCCAGACCTGAAAGATGTTGCTGCTCTTCACCTACCTTTGGCGCCCTACCTACAGGCACAACAGCAGTGGGGATCTGTGCTTTCCCAGAGACGCAAGATCTCATGGCGCTCGGCCGCGGCAGAGCCTCTTGCCGAAAAGGCAAACGTCCGGCTCCTTCTCCCACAAGGAAGGGCCCAGCCCTGAAAGCTCTTGCTGCTCTTCACGGTGCCTTGGCGCCCTATCTACAGGCACAACAGCAGTGGGGATCTGTGCTTTCCCAGAGACGCAACATCTCATGGCGCTCGTCCGCGGCAGAGCCTCTTGCCGAAAAGGCAAACGTCCGGCTCCTTCTCCCACAAGGAAGGGCCCAGTCCTGAAAGCTGTTGCTGCTCTTCACCTACCCTTGGAGCCCTATCTACAGGCACAACAGCAGTGGGGATCTGTGCTTTCCCAGAGACGCAACATCTCATGGCGCTCGGCCGCGGCAGAGCCTCTTGCCGAAAAGGCAAACGTCCGGCTCCTTCTCCCACAAGGAAGGGCCCAGCCCTGAAAGCTCTTGCTGCTCTTCACGGTGCCTTGGCGCCCTATCTACAGGCACATCAACAGTGGGGATCTGTGCTTTCCCAGAGACGCAACATCTCATGGCGCTCGGCCGCGGCAGAGCCTCTTGCCGAAAAGGCAAACGTCCGGCTCCTTCTCCCACAAGGAAGGGCCCAGCCCTGAAAGCTCTTGCTGCTCTTCACGGTGCCTTGGCGCCCTATCTACAGGCACAACAGCAGTGGGGATCTGTGCTTTCCCAGAGACGCAACATCTCATGGCGCTCGGCCGCGGCAGAGCCTCTTGCCGAAAAGGCAAACGTCCGGCTCCTTCTCCCACAAGGAAGGGCCCAGCCCTGAAAGATGTTGCTGCTCTTCACCTACCCTTGGCGCCCTATCTACAGGCACAACAGCAGTGGGGATCTGTGCTTTCCCAGAGACGCAAGATCTCATGGCGCTCGGCCGCGGCAGAGCCTCTTGCCGAAAAGGCAAACGTCCGGCTCCTTCTCCCACAAGGAAGGGCCCAGCCCTGAAAGCTCTTGCTGCTCTTCACGGTGCCTTGGCGCCCTATCTACAGGCACAACAGCAGTGGGGATCTGTGCTTTCCCAGAGACGCAACATCTCATGGCGCTCGGCCGCGGCAGAGCCTCTCACCGAAAAGGCAAACGTCCGGCTCCTTCTCCCACAAGGAAGGGCCCAGTCCTGAGAGCTCTTGCTGCTCTTCACGGTGCTTTGGTGCCCTATCTACAGGCACAACAGCAGTGGGGATCTGTGCTTTCCCAGAGACGCAACATCTCATGGCGCTCGGCCGCGGCAGAGCCTCTTGCCGAAAAGGTAAACGTCCGGCTCCTTCTCCCACAAGGAAGGGCCCAGCCCTGAAAGCTCTTGCTGCTCTTCACAGTGCCTTGGCGCCCTGTCTACAGGCACAACAGCAGTGGGGATCTGTGCTTTCCCAGAGACGCAAGATCTCATGGCGCTCGGCCGCGGCAGAGCCTCTTGCCAAAAAGGCAAACGTCCGGCTCCTTCTCCCACAAGGAAGGGCCCAGACCTGAAAGATGTTGCTGCTCTTCACCTACCTTTGGCGCCCTACCTACAGGCACAACAGCAGTGGGGATCTGTGCTTTCCCAGAGACGCAAGATCTCATGGCGCTCGGCCGCGGCAGAGCCTCTTGCCGAAAAGGCAAACGTCCGGCTCCTTCTCCCACAACGAAGGGCCCAGCCCTGAAAGATGTTGCTGCTCGTCGCCTACCGTTGGCGCCCTATCTACAGGCACAACAGCAGTGGGGATCTGTGCTTTCCCAGAGACGCAAGATCTCATGGCGCTCGGCCACGGCAGAGCCCCTTGCCGAAAAGGCAAACGTCCGGCTGCTTCTCCCACAAGGAAGGGCCCAGCCCTGAAAGCTCTTGCTGCTCTTCACAGTGCCTTGGCGCCCTGTCTACAGGCACAACAGCAGTGGGGATCTGTGCTTTCCCAGAGACGCAATATCTCATGGCGCTCGGCCGCGGCAGAGCCTTATGCCGAAAAGGCAAACGTCCGGCTCCTTCTCCCACAAGGAAGGGCCCAGTCCTGAAATCTGTTGCTGCTCTTCACGGTGCCTTGGCGCCCTATCTACAGGCACAACAGCAGTGGGGATCTGTGCTTTCCCAGAGACGCAACATCTCATGGCGCTCGGCCGCGGCAGAGCCCCTTGCCGAAAAGGCAAACGTCCGGCTCCTTCTCCCACAAGGAAGGGCCCAGCCCTGAAAGCTCTTGCTGCTCTTCACGGTGCCTTGGCGCCCTATCTACAGGCACATCAACAGTGGGGATCTGTGCTTTCCCAGAGACGCAACATCTGATGGCGCTCGGCCGCGGCAGAGCCTCTTGCCGAAAAGGCAAACGTTAGGCTCCTTCTCCCACAAGGAAGGGCCCAGCCCTGAAAGCTCTTGCTGCTCTTCACGGTGCCTTGGCGCCCTATCTACAGGCACATCAGCAGTGGGGATCTGTGCTTTCCCAGAGACGCAACATCACATGGCGCTCGTCCGCGGCAGAGCCTCTTGCCGAAAAGGCAAACGTCCGGCTCCTTCTCCCCAAAGGAATGGCCCAGCCCTGAAAGCTCTTGCTGCTCTTCACGGTGCCTTGGCGCCCTATCTACAGGCACAACAGCAGTGGGGATCTGTGCTTTCCCAGAGACGCAACATCTCATGGCGCTCGGCCGCGGCAGAGCCTCTCGCCGAAAAGGCAAACGTCCGGCTCCTTCTCCCACAAGGAAGGGCCCAGCCCTGAAAGCTCTTGCTGCTCTTCACGGTGCCTTGGCGCCCTATCTACAGGCACAACAGCAGTGGGGATCTGTGCTTTCCCAGAGACGCAAGATCTCATGGCGCTCGGCCGCGGCAGAGCCTCTCACCGAAAAGGCAAACGTCCGGCTCCTTCTCCCACAAGGAAGGGCCCAGTCCTGAGAGCTCTTGCTGCTCTTCACGGTGCTTTGGTGCCCTATCTACAGGCACAACAGCAGTGGGGATCTGTGCTTTCCCAGAGACGCAACATCTCATGGCGCTCGGCCGCGGCAGAGCCTCTTGCCAAAAAGGTAAACGTCCGGCTCCTTCTCCCACAAGGAAGGGCCCAGCCCTGAAAGCTCTTGCTGCTCTTCACAGTGCCTTGGCGCCCTGTCTACAGGCACAACAGCAGTGGGGATCTGTGCTTTCCCAGAGACGCAAGATCTCATGGCGCTCGTCCGCGGCAGAGCCTCTTGCCGAAAAGGCAAACGTCCGGCTCCTTCTCCCACAAGGAAGGGCCCAGACCTGAAAGATGTTGCTGCTCTTCACCTACCTTTGGCGCCCTACCAACAGGCACAACAGCAGTGGGGATCTGTGCTTTCCCAGAGACGCAAGATCTCATGGCGCTCGGCCGCGGCAGAGCCTCTTGCCGAAAAGGCAAACGTCCGGCTCATTCTCCCACAAGGAAGGGCCCAGCCCTGAAAGCTGTTGCTGCTCGTCACCTACCCTTGGCGCCCTATCTACAGGCACAACAGCAGTGGGGATCTGTGCTTTCCCAGAGACGCAAGATCTCATGGCGCTCGGCCGCGGCAGAGCCCCTTGCCGAAAAGGCAAACGTCCGGCTCCTTCTCCCACAAGGAAGGGCCCAGCCCTGAAAGCTCTTGCTGCTCTTCACAGTGCCTTGGCGCCCTATCTACAGGCACAACAGCAGTGGGGATCTGTGCTTTCCCAGAGACGCAACATCTCATGGCGCTCGGCCGCGGCAGAGCCTCTTGCCGAAAAGGCAAACGTCCGGCTCCTTCTCCCACAAGGAAGGGCCCAGTCCTGAAAGCTGTTGCTGCTCTTCACCTACCCTTGGAGCCCTATCTACAGGCACAACAGCAGTGGGGATCTGTGCTTTCCCAGAGACGCAACATCTCATGGCGCTCGGCCGCGGCAGAGCCCCTTGCCGAAAAGGCAAACGTCCGGCTCCTTCTCCCACAAGGAAGGGCCCAGCCCTGAAAGCTCTTTCTGCTCTTCACGGTGCCTTGGTGCCCTATCTACAGGCACAACAGCAGTGGGGATCTGTGCTTTCCCAGAGACGCAACATCTCATGGCGCTCGGCCGCGGCAGAGCCTCTTGCCGAAAAGGCAAACGTCCGGCTCCTTCTCCCACAAGGAAGGGCCCAGCCCTGAAAGATGTTGCTGCTCTTCACCTACCCTTGGCGCCCTATCTACAGGCACAACAGCAGTTGGGATCTGTGCTTTCCCAGAGACGCAACATCTCATGGCGCTCGGCCGCGGCAGAGCCTCTTGCCGAAAAGGCAAACGTCCGGCTGCTTCTCCCACAAGGAAGGGCCCAGCCCTGAAAGCTGTTGCTGCTCTTCACGGTGCCTTGGCGCCCTATCGACAGGCACAACAGCAGTGGGGATCTGTGCTTTCCCAGAGACGCAACATCTCATGGCGCTCGGCCGCGGCAGAGCCTCTCACCGAAAAGGCAAACGTCCGGCTCCTTCTCCCACAAGGAAGGGCCCAGTCCTGAAAGCTCTTGCTGCTCTTCACGGTGCCTTGGCGCCCTATCTACAGGCACAACAGCAGTGGGGATCTGTGCTTTCCCAGAGACGCAACATCTCATGGCGCTCGGCCGCGGCAGAGCCTCTTGCCAAAAAGGCAAACGTCCGGCGCCTTCTCCCACAAGGAAGGGCCCAGCCCTGAAAGCTCTTGCTGCTCTTCACAGTGCCTTGGCGCCCTGTCTACAGGCACAACAGCAGTGGGGATCTGTGCTTTCCCAGAGACGCAACATCTCATGGCGCTCGTCCGCGGCAGAGCCTCTTGCCGAAAAGGCAAACGTCCGGCTCCTTCTCCCACAAGGAAGGGCCCAGACCTGAAAGATGTTGCTGCTCTTCACCTACCTTTGGCGCCCTACCTACAGGCACAACAGCAGTGGGGATCTGTGCTTTCCCAGAGACGCAAGATCTCATGGCGCTCGGCCGCGGCAGAGCCTCTTGCCGAAAAGGCAAACGTCCGGCTCCTTCTCCCACAAGGAAGGGCCCAGCCCTGAAAGCTCTTGCTGCTCTTCACGGTGCCTTGGCGCCCTATCTACAGGCACAACAGCAGTGGGGATCTGTGCTTTCCCAGAGACGCAACATCTCATGGCGCTCGGCCGCGGCAGAGCCTCTTGCCGAAAAGGCAAACGTCCGGCTCCTTCTCCCACAAGGAAGGGCCCAGCCCTGAAAGCTCTTGCTGCTCTTCACGGTGCCTTGGCGCCCTATCTACAGGCACATCAACAGTGGGGATCTGTGCTTTCCCAGAGACGCAACATCTCATGGCGCTCGGCCGCGGCAGAGCCTCTTGCCGAAAAGGCAAACGTCCGGCTCCTTCTCCCACAAGGAAGGGCCCAGCCCTGAAAGCTCTTGCTGCTCTTCACGGTGCCTTGGCGCCCTATCTACAGGCACAACAGCAGTGGGGATCTGTGCTTTCCCAGAGACGCAACATCTCATGGCGCTCGGCCGCGGCAGAGCCTCTTGCCGAAAAGGCAAACGTCCGGCTCCTTCTCCCACAAGGAAGGGCCCAGCCCTGAAAGCTCTTGCTGCTCTTCACGGTGCCTTGGCGCCCTATCTACAGGCACAACAGCAGTGGGGATCTGTGCTTTCCCAGAGACGCAAGATCTCATGGCGCTCGGCCGCGGCAGAGCCTCTTGCCGAAAAGGCAAACGTCCGGCTCCTTCTCCCACAAGGAAGGGCCCAGCCCTGAAAGCTCTTGCTGCTCTTCACGGTGCCTTGGCGCCCTATCTACAGGCACAACAGCAGTGGGGATCTGTGCTTTCCCAGAGACGCAACATCTCATGGCGCTCGGCCGCGGCAGAGCCTCTCACCGAAAAGGCAAACGTCCGGCTCCTTCTCCCACAAGGAAGGGCCCAGTCCTGAGAGCTCTTGCTGCTCTTCACGGTGCTTTGGTGCCCTATCTACAGGCACAACAGCAGTGGGGATCTGTGCTTTCCCAGAGACGCAACATCTCATGGCGCTCGGCCGCGGCAGAGCCTCTTGCCAAAAAGGCAAACGTCCGGCGCCTTCTCCCACAAGGAAGGGCCCAGCCCTGAAAGCTCTTGCTGCTCTTCACAGTGCCTTGGCGCCCTGTCTACAGGCACAACAGCAGTGGGGATCTGTGCTTTCCCAGAGACGCAAGATCTCATGGCGCTCGTCCGCGGCAGAGCCTCTTGCCGAAAAGGCAAACGTCCGGCTCCTTCTCCCACAAGGAAGGGCCCAGACCTGAAAGATGTTGCTGCTCTTCACCTACCTTTGGCGCCCTACCAACAGGCACAACAGCAGTGGGGATCTGTGCTTTCCCAGAGACGCAAGATCTCATGGCGCTCGGCCGCGGCAGAGCCTCTTGCCGAAAAGGCAAACGTCCGGCTCATTCTCCCACAAGGAAGGGCCCAGCCCTGAAAGCTGTTGCTGCTCGTCACCTACCCTTGGCGCCCTATCTACAGGCACAACAGCAGTGGGGATCTGTGCTTTCCCAGAGACGCAAGATCTCATGGCGCTCGGCCGCGGCAGAGCCCCTTGCCGAAAAGGCAAACGTCCGGCTCCTTCTCCCACAAGGAAGGGCCCAGCCCTGAAAGCTCTTGCTGCTCTTCACAGTGCCTTGGCGCCCTATCTACAGGCACAACAGCAGTGGGGATCTGTGCTTTCCCAGAGACGCAACATCTCATGGCGCTCGGCCGCGGCAGAGCCTCTTGCCGAAAAGGCAAACGTCCGGCTCCTTCTCCCACAAGGAAGGGCCCAGTCCTGAAAGCTGTTGCTGCTCTTCACCTACCCTTGGAGCCCTATCTACAGGCACAACAGCAGTGGGGATCTGTGCTTTCCCAGAGACGCAACATCTCATGGCGCTCGGCCGCGGCAGAGCCCCTTGCCGAAAAGGCAAACGTCCGGCTCCTTCTCCCACAAGGAAGGGCCCAGCCCTGAAAGCTCTTTCTGCTCTTCACGGTGCCTTGGTGCCCTATCTACAGGCACAACAGCAGTGGGGATCTGTGCTTTCCCAGAGACGCAACATCTCATGGCGCTCGGCCGCGGCAGAGCCTCTTGCCGAAAAGGCAAACGTCCGGCTCCTTCTCCCACAAGGAAGGGCCCAGCCCTGAAAGATGTTGCTGCTCTTCACCTACCCTTGGCGCCCTATCTACAGGCACAACAGCAGTTGGGATCTGTGCTTTCCCAGAGACGCAACATCTCATGGCGCTCGGCCGCGGCAGAGCCTCTTGCCGAAAAGGCAAACGTCCGGCTGCTTCTCCCACAAGGAAGGGCCCAGCCCTGAAAGCTGTTGCTGCTCTTCACGGTGCCTTGGCGCCCTATCGACAGGCACAACAGCAGTGGGGATCTGTGCTTTCCCAGAGACGCAACATCTCATGGCGCTCGGCCGCGGCAGAGCCTCTCACCGAAAAGGCAAACGTCCGGCTCCTTCTCCCACAAGGAAGGGCCCAGTCCTGAAAGCTCTTGCTGCTCTTCACGGTGCCTTGGCGCCCTATCTACAGGCACAACAGCAGTGGGGATCTGTGCTTTCCCAGAGACGCAACATCTCATGGCGCTCGGCCGCGGCAGAGCCTCTTGCCAAAAAGGCAAACGTCCGGCGCCTTCTCCCACAAGGAAGGGCCCAGCCCTGAAAGCTCTTGCTGCTCTTCACAGTGCCTTGGCGCCCTGTCTACAGGCACAACAGCAGTGGGGATCTGTGCTTTCCCAGAGACGCAACATCTCATGGCGCTCGTCCGCGGCAGAGCCTCTTGCCGAAAAGGCAAACGTCCGGCTCCTTCTCCCACAAGGAAGGGCCCAGACCTGAAAGATGTTGCTGCTCTTCACCTACCTTTGGCGCCCTACCTACAGGCACAACAGCAGTGGGGATCTGTGCTTTCCCAGAGACGCAAGATCTCATGGCGCTCGGCCGCGGCAGAGCCTCTTGCCGAAAAGGCAAACGTCCGGCTCCTTCTCCCACAAGGAAGGGCCCAGCCCTGAAAGCTCTTGCTGCTCTTCACGGTGCCTTGGCGCCCTATCTACAGGCACAACAGCAGTGGGGATCTGTGCTTTCCCAGAGACGCAACATCTCATGGCGCTCGGCCGCGGCAGAGCCTCTTGCCGAAAAGGCAAACGTCCGGCTCCTTCTCCCACAAGGAAGGGCCCAGCCCTGAAAGCTCTTGCTGCTCTTCACGGTGCCTTGGCGCCCTATCTACAGGCACATCAACAGTGGGGATCTGTGCTTTCCCAGAGACGCAACATCTCATGGCGCTCGGCCGCGGCAGAGCCCCTTGCCGAAAAGGCAAACGTCCGGCTCCTTCTCCCACAAGGAAGGGCCCAGCCCTGAAAGCTCTTGCTGCTCTTCACGGTGCCTTGGCGCCCTATCTACAGGCACAACAGCAGTGGGGATCTGTGCTTTCCCAGAGACGCAACATCTCATGGCGCTCGGCCGCGGCAGAGCCTCTTGCCGAAAAGGCAAACGTCCGGCTCCTTCTCCCACAAGGAAGGGCCCAGCCCTGAAAGATGTTGCTGCTCTTCACCTACCCTTGGCGCCCTATCTACAGGCACAACAGCAGTTGGGATCTGTGCTTTCCCAGAGACGCAACATCTCATGGCGCTCGGCCGCGGCAGAGCCTCTTGCCGAAAAGGCAAACGTCCGGCTGCTTCTCCCACAAGGAAGGGCCCAGCCCTGAAAGCTGTTGCTGCTCTTCACGGTGCCTTGGCGCCCTATCGACAGGCACAACAGCAGTGGGGATCTGTGCTTTCCCAGAGACGCAACATCTCATGGCGCTCGGCCGCGGCAGAGCCTCTCACCGAAAAGGCAAACGTCCGGCTCCTTCTCCCACAAGGAAGGGCCCAGTCCTGAAAGCTCTTGCTGCTCTTCACGGTGCCTTGGCGCCCTATCTACAGGCACAACAGCAGTGGGGATCTGTGCTTTCCCAGAGACGCAACATCTCATGGCGCTCGGCCGCGGCAGAGCCTCTTGCCAAAAAGGCAAACGTCCGGCGCCTTCTCCCACAAGGAAGGGCCCAGCCCTGAAAGCTCTTGCTGCTCTTCACAGTGCCTTGGCGCCCTGTCTACAGGCACAACAGCAGTGGGGATCTGTGCTTTCCCAGAGACGCAACATCTCATGGCGCTCGTCCGCGGCAGAGCCTCTTGCCGAAAAGGCAAACGTCCGGCTCCTTCTCCCACAAGGAAGGGCCCAGACCTGAAAGATGTTGCTGCTCTTCACCTACCTTTGGCGCCCTACCTACAGGCACAACAGCAGTGGGGATCTGTGCTTTCCCAGAGACGCAAGATCTCATGGCGCTCGGCCGCGGCAGAGCCTCTTGCCGAAAAGGCAAACGTCCGGCTCCTTCTCCCACAAGGAAGGGCCCAGCCCTGAAAGCTCTTGCTGCTCTTCACGGTGCCTTGGCGCCCTATCTACAGGCACAACAGCAGTGGGGATCTGTGCTTTCCCAGAGACGCAACATCTCATGGCGCTCGGCCGCGGCAGAGCCTCTTGCCGAAAAGGCAAACGTCCGGCTCCTTCTCCCACAAGGAAGGGCCCAGCCCTGAAAGCTCTTGCTGCTCTTCACGGTGCCTTGGCGCCCTATCTACAGGCACATCAACAGTGGGGATCTGTGCTTTCCCAGAGACGCAACATCTCATGGCGCTCGGCCGCGGCAGAGCCTCTTGCCGAAAAGGCAAACGTCCGGCTCCTTCTCCCACAAGGAAGGGCCCAGCCCTGAAAGCTCTTGCTGCTCTTCACGGTGCCTTGGCGCCCTATCTACAGGCACAACAGCAGTGGGGATCTGTGCTTTCCCAGAGACGCAACATCTCATGGCGCTCGGCCGCGGCAGAGCCTCTTGCCGAAAAGGCAAACGTCCGGCTCCTTCTCCCACAAGGAAGGGCCCAGCCCTGAAAGCTCTTGCTGCTCTTCACGGTGCCTTGGCGCCCTATCTACAGGCACAACAGCAGTGGGGATCTGTGCTTTCCCAGAGACGCAAGATCTCATGGCGCTCGGCCGCGGCAGAGCCTCTTGCCGAAAAGGCAAACGTCCGGCTCCTTCTCCCACAAGGAAGGGCCCAGCCCTGAAAGCTCTTGCTGCTCTTCACGGTGCCTTGGCGCCCTATCTACAGGCACAACAGCAGTGGGGATCTGTGCTTTCCCAGAGACGCAACATCTCATGGCGCTCGGCCGCGGCAGAGCCTCTCACCGAAAAGGCAAACGTCCGGCTCCTTCTCCCACAAGGAAGGGCCCAGTCCTGAGAGCTCTTGCTGCTCTTCACGGTGCTTTGGTGCCCTATCTACAGGCACAACAGCAGTGGGGATCTGTGCTTTCCCAGAGACGCAACATCTCATGGCGCTCGGCCGCGGCAGAGCCTCTTGCCAAAAAGGTAAACGTCCGGCTCCTTCTCCCACAAGGAAGGGCCCAGTCCTGAAATCTGTTGCTGCTCTTCACGGTGCCTTGGCGCCCTATCTACAGGCACAACAGCAGTGGGGATCTGTGCTTTCCCAGAGACGCAACATCTCATGGCGCTCGGCCGCGGCAGAGCCCCTTGCCGAAAAGGCAAACGTCCGGCTCCTTCTCCCACAAGGAAGGGCCCAGCCCTGAAAGCTCTTGCTGCTCTTCACGGTGCCTTGGCGCCCTATCTACAGGCACATCAACAGTGGGGATCTGTGCTTTCCCAGAGACGCAACATCTGATGGCGCTCGGCCGCGGCAGAGCCTCTTGCCGAAAAGGCAAACGTTAGGCTCCTTCTCCCACAAGGAAGGGCCCAGCCCTGAAAGCTCTTGCTGCTCTTCACGGTGCCTTGGCGCCCTATCTACAGGCACATCAGCAGTGGGGATCTGTGCTTTCCCAGAGACGCAACATCACATGGCGCTCGTCCGCGGCAGAGCCTCTTGCCGAAAAGGCAAACGTCCGGCTCCTTCTCCCACAAGGAAGGGCCCAGCCCTGAAAGCTCTTGCTGCTCTTCACGGTGCCTTGGTGCCCTATCTACAGGCACAACAGCAGTGGGGATCTGTGCTTTCCCAGAGACGCAAGATCTCATGGCGCTCGGCCGCGGCAGAGCCTCTTGCCAAAAAGGCAAACGTCCGGCTCCTTCTCCCACAAGGAAGGGCCCAGCCCTGAAAGATGTTGCTGCTCTTCACCTACCCTTGGCGCCCTATCTACAGGCACAACAGCAGTGGGGATCTGTGCTTTCCCAGAGACGCAACATCTCATGGCGCTCGGCCGCGGCAGAGCCTCTTGCCGAAAAGGCAAACGTCCGGCTCCTTCTCCCACAAGGAAGGGCCCAGCCCTGAAAGCTCTTGCTGCTCTTCACGGTGCCTTGGCGCCCTATCTACAGGCACAACAGCAGTGGGGATCTGTGCTTTCCCAGAGACGCAAGATCTCATGGCGCTCGGCCGCGGCAGAGCCTCTCACCGAAAAGGCAAACGTCCGGCTCCTTCTCCCACAAGGAAGGGCCCAGTCCTGAAAGCTCTTGCTGCTCTTCACGGTGCTTTGGTGCCCTATCTACAGGCACAACAGCAGTGGGGATCTGTGCTTTCCCAGAGACGCAACATCTCATGGCGCTCGGCCGCGGCAGAGCCTCTTGCCAAAAAGGTAAACGTCCGGCTCCTTCTCCCACAAGGAAGGGCCCAGCCCTGAAAGCTCTTGCTGCTCTTCACAGTGCCTTGGCGCCCTGTCTACAGGCACAACAGCAGTGGGGATCTGTGCTTTCCCAGAGACGCAAGATCTCATGGCGCTCGTCCGCGGCAGAGCCTCTTGCCGAAAAGGCAAACGTCCGGCTCCTTCTCCCACAAGGAAGGGCCCAGACCTGAAAGATGTTGCTGCTCTTCACCTACCTTTGGCGCCCTACCAACAGGCACAACAGCAGTGGGGATCTGTGCTTTCCCAGAGACGCAAGATCTCATGGCGCTCGGCCGCGGCAGAGCCTCTTGCCGAAAAGGCAAACGTCCGGCTCATTCTCCCACAAGGAAGGGCCCAGCCCTGAAAGCTGTTGCTGCTCGTCACCTACCCTTGGCGCCCTATCTACAGGCACAACAGCAGTGGGGATCTGTGCTTTCCCAGAGACGCAAGATCTCATGGCGCTCGGCCGCGGCAGAGCCCCTTGCCGAAAAGGCAAACGTCCGGCTCCTTCTCCCACAAGGAAGGGCCCAGCCCTGAAAGCTCTTGCTGCTCTTCACAGTGCCTTGGCGCCCTATCTACAGGCACAACAGCAGTGGGGATCTGTGCTTTCCCAGAGACGCAACATCTCATGGCGCTCGGCCGCGGCAGAGCCTCTTGCCGAAAAGGCAAACGTCCGGCTCCTTCTCCCACAAGGAAGGGCCCAGTCCTGAAAGCTGTTGCTGCTCTTCACCTACCCTTGGAGCCCTATCTACAGGCACAACAGCAGTGGGGATCTGTGCTTTCCCAGAGACGCAACATCTCATGGCGCTCGTCCGCGGCAGAGCCCCTTGCCGAAAAGGCAAACGTCCGGCTCCTTCTCCCACAAGGAAGGGCCCAGCCCTGAAAGCTCTTGCTGCTCTTCACGGTGCCTTGGCGCCCTATCTACAGGCACATCAACAGTGGGGATCTGTGCTTTCCCAGAGACGCAACATCTCATGGCGCTCGGCCGCGGCAGAGCCTCTTGCCGAAAAGGCAAACGTCCGGCTCCTTCTCCCACAAGGAAGGGCCCAGCCCTGAAAGCTCTTGCTGCTCTTCACCGTGCCTTGGCGCCCTATCTACAGGCACATCAGCAGTGGGGATCTGTGCTTTCCCAGAGACGCAACATCTCATGGCGCTCGTCCGCGGCAGAGCCTCTTGCCGAAAAGGCAAACGTCCGGCTCCTTCTCCCACAAGGAAGGGCCCAGCCCTGAAAGCTCTTGCTGCTCTTCATGGTGCCTTGGCGCCCTACTTACAGGCACAACAGCAGTGGTGATCTGTGCTTTCCAGAGACGCAACATCTCATGGCGCTCGGCCGCGGCAGAGCCTCTTGCCGAAAAGGCAAACGACCGGCTCCTTCTCCCACAAGGAAGGGTCCAGCCCTGAAAGCTCTTGCTTCTCTTCACCTACCCCTGGTGCCCTATCTACAGGCACAACAGCAGTGGGGATCTGTGCTTTCCCAGAGACGCAAGATCTCATGGCGCTCGGCCGCGGCAGAGCCTCTTGCCGAAAAGGCAAACGTCCGGCTCCTTCTCCCACTTGGAAGGGCCCAGCCCCGAAAGCTCTTGCTGCTCTTCACGGTGCCTTGGCGCCCTATCTACAGGCACATCAGCAGTGGGGATCTGTGCTTTCCCAGAGACGCAAGATCTCATGGCGCTCGGCCGCGGCAGTGCCTCTTGCCGAAAAGGCAAACGTCCGGCTCCTTCTCCCACAAGGAAGGGCCCAGCCCTGAAAGCTCTTGCTGCTCTTCACGGTGCCTTGGTGCCCTATCTACAGGCACAACAGCAGTGGGGATCTGTGCTTTCCCAGAGACGCAACATCTCATGGCGCTCGGCCGCGGCAGAGCCTCTTGCCGAAAAGGCAAACGTCCGGCTCCTTCTCCCACAAGGAAGGGCCCAGCCCTGAAAGCTCTTGCTGCTCTTCACGGTGCCTTGGTGCCCTATCTACAGGCACAACAGCAGTGGGGATCTGTGCTTTCCCAGAGACGCAAGATCTCATGGCGCTCGGCCGCGGCAGAGCCTCTTGCCGAAAAGGCAAACGTCCGGCTCCTTCTCCCACAAGGAAGGGCCCAGCCCTGAAAGATGTTGCTGCTCTTCACCTACCCTTGGCGCCCTATCTACAGGCACAACAGCAGTGGGGATCTGTGCTTTCCCAGAGACGCAACATCTCATGGCGCTCGGCCGCGGCAGAGCCTCTTGCCGAAAAGGCAAACGTCCGGCTCCTTCTCCCACAAGGAAGGGCCCAGCCCTGAAAGCTCTTGCTGCTCTTCACGGTGCCTTGGCGCCCTATCTACAGGCACAACAGCAGTGGGGATCTGTGCTTTCCCAGAGACGCAAGATCTCATGGCGCTCGGCCGCGGCAGAGCCTCTCACCGAAAAGGCAAACGTCCGGCTCCTTCTCCCACAAGGAAGGGCCCAGTCCTGAGAGCTCTTGCTGCTCTTCACGGTGCTTTGGTGCCCTATCTACAGGCACAACAGCAGTGGGGATCTGTGCTTTCCCAGAGACGCAACATCTCATGGCGCTCGGCCGCGGCAGAGCCTCTTGCCAAAAAGGTAAACGTCCGGCTCCTTCTCCCACAAGGAAGGGCCCAGCCCTCAAAGCTCTTGCTGCTCTTCACAGTGCCTTGGCGCCCTGTCTACAGGCACAACAGCAGTGGGGATCTGTGCTTTCCCAGAGACGCAACATCTCATGGCGCTCGGCCGCGGCAGAGCCTCTTGCCGAAAAGGCAAACGTCCGGCTCCTTCTCCCACAAGGAAGGGCCCAGACCTGAAAGATGTTGCTGCTCTTCACCTACCTTTGGCGCCCTACCTACAGGCACAACAGCAGTGGGGATCTGTGCTTTCCCAGAGACGCAAGATCTCATGGCGCTCGGCCGCGGCAGAGCCTCTTGCCGAAAAGGCAAACGTCCGGCTCCTTCTCCCACAAGGAAGGGCCCAGCCCTGAAAGCTGTTGCTGCTCGTCGCCTACCCTTGGCGCCCTATCTACAGGCACAACAGCAGTGGGGATCTGTGCTTTCCCAGAGACGCAAGATCTCATGGCGCTCGGCCGCGGCAGAGCCCCTTGCCGAAAAGGCAAACGTCCGGCTGCTTCTCCCACAAGGAAGGGCCCAGCCCTGAAAGCTCTTGCTGCTCTTCACAGTGCCTTGGCGCCCTATCTACAGGCACAACAGCAGTGGGGATCTGTGCTTTCCCAGAGACGCAACATCTCATGGCGCTCGGCCGCGGCAGAGCCTCTTGCCGAAAAGGCAAACGTCCGGCTCCTTCTCCCACAAGGAAGGGCCCAGTCCTGAAAGCTGTTGCTGCTCTTCACCTACCCTTGGAGCCCTATCTACAGGCACAACAGCAGTGGGGATCTGTGCTTTCCCAGAGACGCAAGATCTCATGGCGCTCGGCCGCGGCAGAGCCCCTTGCCGAAAAGGCAAACGTCCGGCTCCTTCTCCCACAAGGAAGGGCCCAGCCCTGAAAGCTCTTGCTGCTCTTCACGGTGCCTTGGCGCCCTATCTACAGGCACATCAACAGTGGGGATCTGTGCTTTCCCAGAGACGCAACATCTCATGGCGCTCGTCCGCGGCAGAGCCTCTTGCCGAAAAGGCAAACGTCCGGCTCCTTCTCCCACAAGGAAGGGCCCAGCCCTGAAAGCTCTTGCTGCTCTTCACCGTGCCTTGGCGCCCTATCTACAGGCACATCAGCAGTGGGGATCTGTGCTTTCCCAGAGACGCAACATCTCATGGCGCTCGTCCGCGGCAGAGCCTCTTGCCGAAAAGGCAAACGTCCGGCTCCTTCTCCCACAAGGAAGGGCCCAGCCCTGAAAGCTCTTGCTGCTCTTCATGGTGCCTTGGCGCCCTACCTACAGGCACAACAGCAGTGGTGATCTGTGCTTTCCAGAGACGCAACATCTCATGGCGCTCGGCCGCGGCAGAGCCTCTTGCCGAAAAGGCAAACGACCGGCTCCTTCTCCCACAAGGAAGGGTCCAGCCCTGAAAGCTCTTGCTTCTCTTCACCTACCCCTGGTGCCCTATCTACAGGCACAACAGCAGTGGGGATCTGTGCTTTCCCAGAGACGCAACATCTCATGGCGCTCGGCCGCGGCAGAGCCTCTTGCCGAAAAGGCAAACGTCCGGCTCCTTCTCCCACTTGGAAGGGCCCAGCCCCGAAAGCTCTTGCTGCTCTTCACGGTGCCTTGGTGCCCTATCTACAGGCACAACAGCAGTGGGGATCTGTGCTTTCCCAGAGACGCAACATCTCATGGCGCTCGGCCGCGGCAGAGCCTCTTGCCGAAAAGGCAAACGTCCGGCTCCTTCTCCCACAAGGAAGGGCCCAGCCCTGAAAGCTCTTGCTGCTCTTCACGGTGCCTTGGCGCCCTATCTACAGGCACAACAGCACTGGGGATCTGTGCTTTCCCAGAGACGCAACATCTCATGGCGCTCGGCCGCGGCAGAGCCTCTTGCCGAAAAGGCAAACGTCCGGCTCCTTCTCCCACAAGGAAGCGCCCAGCCCTGAAAGCTCTTGCTGCTCTTCACGGTGCCTTGGCGCCCTATCTACAGGCACAACAGCAGTGGGGATCTGTGCTTTCCCAGAGACGCAACATCTCATGGCGCTCGGCCGCGGCAGAGCCTCTTGCCGAAAAGGCAAACGTCCGGCTCCTTCTCCCACAAGGAAGGGCCCAGCCCTGAAAGCTCTTGCTGCCCTTCACGGTGCCTTGGCGCCCTATCTACAGGCACAACAGCAGTGGGGATCTGTGCTTTCCCAGAGACGCAACATCTCATGGCGCTCAGCCGCGGCAGAGCCTCTTGCCGAAAAGACAAACGTCCGGCTCCTTCTCCCACAAGGAAGGGCCCAGCCCTGAAAGCTCTTGCTGCTCTTCACGGTGCCTTGGCGCCCTATCTACAGGCACAACAGCAGTGGGGATCTGTGCTTTCCCAGAGACGCAACATCTCATGGCGCTCGGCCGCGGCAGAGCCTCTTGCCGAAAAGGCAAACGTCACGCTCCTTCTCCCACAAGGAAGGGCCCAGCCCTGAAAGCTCTTGCTGCTCTTCACGGTGCCTTGGCGCCCTATCTACAGGCACAACAGCAGTGGGGATCTGTGCTTTCCCAGAGACGCAACATCTCATGGCGCTCGGCCGCGCCAGAGCCTCTTGCCGAAAAGGTAAACGTCCGGCTCCTTCTCCCACAAGGAAGGGCCCAGCCCTGAAAGCTCTTGCTGCTCTTCACAGTGCCTTGGCTCCCTGTCTACAGGCACAACAGCAGTGGGGATCTGTGCTTTCCCAGAGACGCAAGATCTCATGGCGCTCGGCCGCGGCAGAGCCTCTTGCCGAAAAGGCAAACGTCCGGCTCCTTCTCCCACAAGGAAGGGCCCAGCCCTGAAAGCTCTTGCTGCTCTTCACGGTGCCTTGGCGCCCTATCTACAGGCACAACAGCAGTGGGGATCTGTGCTTTCCCAGAGACGCAACATCTCATGGCGCTCGGCCGCGGCAGAGCCTCTTGCCGAAAAGGCAAACGTCCGGCTCCTTCTCCCACAAGGAAGGGCCCAGTCCTGAAAGCTGTTGCTGCTCTTCACCTACCCTTGGAGCCCTATCTACAGGCACAACAGCAGTGGGGATCTGTGCTTTCCCAGAGACGCAACATCTCATGGCGCTCGGCCGCGGCAGAGCCCCTTGCCGAAAAGGCAAACGTCCGGCTCCTTCTCCCACAAGGAAGGGCCCAGCCCTGAAAGCTCTTGCTGCTCTTCACGGTGCCTTGGCGCCCTATCTACAGGCACATCAACAGTGGGGATCTGTGCTTTCCCAGAGACGCAACATCTGATGGCGCTCGGCCGCGGCAGAGCCTCTTGCCGAAAAGGCAAACGTCCGGCTCCTTCTCCCACAAGGAAGGGCCCAGCCCTGAAAGCTCTTGCTGCTCTTCACCGTGCCTTGGCGCCCTATCTACAGGCACATCAGCAGTGGGGATCTGTGCTTTCCCAGAGACGCAACATCTCATGGCGCTCGGACGCGCCAGAGCCTCTTGCCGAAAAGGCAAACGTCCGGCTCCTTCTCCCACAAGGAAGGGCCCAGCCCTGAAAGATGTTGCTGCTCTTCACCTACCCTTGGCGCCCTATCTACAGGCACAACAGCAGTGGGGATCTGTGCTTTCCCAGAGACGCAACATCTCATGGCGCTCGGCCGCGGCAGAGCCTCTTGCCGAAAAGGCAAACGACCGGCTCCTTCTCCCACAAGGAAGGGTCCAGCCCTGAAAGCTCTTGCTTCTCTTCACCTACCCCTGGTGCCCTATCTACAGGCACAACAGCAGTGGGGATCTGTGCTTTCCCAGAGACGCAACATCTCATGGCGCTCGGCCGCGGCAGAGCCTCTTGCCAAAAAGGCAAACGTCCGGCTCCTTCTCCCACAAGGAAGGGCCCAGCCCTGAAAGCTCTTGCTGCTCTTCACAGTGCCTTGGTGCCCTATCTACAGGCACAACAGCAGTGGGGATCTGTGCTTTCCCAGAGACGCAACATCTCATGGCGCTCGGCCGCGGCAGAGCCTCTTGCCGAAAAGGCAAACGTCCGGCTCCTTCTCCCACAAGGAAGGGCCCAGCCCTGAAAGATGTTGCTGCTCTTCACCTACCCTTGGCGCCCTATCTACAGGCACAACAGCAGTGGGGATCTGTGCTTTCCCAGAGACGCAACATCTCATGGCGCTCGGCCGCGGCAGAGCCTCTTGCCGAAAAGGCAAACGTCCGGCTCCTTCTCCCTCTTGGAAGGGCCCAGCCCTGAAAGCTCTTGCTGCTCTTCACGGTGCCTTGGCGCCCTATCTACAGGCACAACAGCAGTGGGGATCTGTGCTTTCCCAGAGACGCAACATCTCATGGCGCTCGGCCGCGGCAGAGCCTCTCACCGAAAAGGCAAACGTCCGGCTCCTTCTATCACAAGGAAGGGCCCAGTCCTGAGAGCTCTTGCTGCTCTTCACGGTGCTTTGGCGCCCTATCTACAGGCACAACAGCAGTGGGGATCTGTGCTTTCCCAGAGACGCAACATCTCATGGCGCTCGGCCGCGGCAGAGCCTCTCGCCGAAAAGGCAAACGTCCGGCTCCTTCTATCACAAGGAAGGGCCCAGTCCTGAGAGCTCTTGCTGCTCTTCACGGTGCTTTGGCGCCCTATCTACAGGCACAACAGCAGTGGGGATCTGTGCTTTCCCAGAGACGCAACATCTCATGGCGCTCGGCCGCGGCAGAGCCTCTTGCCGAAAAGGTAAACGTCCGGCTCCTTCTCCCACAAGGAAGGGCCCAGCCCTGAAAGCTCTTGCTGCTCTTCACAGTGCATTGGCGCCCTGTCTACAGGCACAACAGCAGTGGGGATCTGTGCTTTCCCAGAGACGCAAGATCTCATGGCGCTCGTCCGCGGCAGAGCCTCTTGCCGAAAAGGCAAACGTCCGGCTCCTTCTCCCACAAGGAAGGGCCCAGCCCTGAAAGCTCTTGCTGCTCTTCACCGTGCCTTGGCGCCCTATCTACAGGCACAACAGCAGTGGGGATCTGTGCTTTCCCAGAGACGCAAGATCTCATGGCGCTCGGCCGCGGCAGAGCCTCTTGCCGAAAAGGCAAACGTCCGGCTCCTTCTCGCACAAGGAAGGGCCCAGCCCTGAAAGCTCTTGCTGCTCTTCACGGTGCCTTGGCGCCCTATCTACAGGCACAACAGCAGTGGGGATCTGTGCTTTCCCAGAGACGCAACATCTGATGGCGCTCGGCCGCGGCAGAGCCTCTTGCCGAAAAGGCAAACGTCCGGCTCCTTCTCCCACAAGGAAGGGCCCAGCCCTGAAAGCTCTTGCTGCTCTTCACGGTGCCTTGGCGCCCTATCTACAGGCACATCAGCAGTGGGGATCTGTGCTTTCCCAGAGACGCAACATCTCATGGTGCTCGTCCGCGGCAGAGCCTCTTGCCGAAAAGGCAAACGTCCGGCTCCTTCTCCCACAAGGAAGGGCCCAGCCCAGAAAGCTCTTGCTGCTCTTCATGGTGCCTTGGCGCCCTACCTACAGGCACAACAGCAGTGGGGATCTGTGCTTTCCAGAGACGCAACATCTCATGGCGCTCGGCCGCGGCAGAGCCTCTTGCCGAAAAGGCAAACGACCGGCTCCTTCTCCCACAAGGAAGGGTCCAGCCCTGAAAGCTCTTGCTGCTCTTCACCTACCCCTGGTGCCCTATCTACAGGCACAACAGCAGTGGGGATCTGTGCTTTCCCAGAGACGCAAGATCTCATGGCGCTCGGCCGCGGCAGAGCCTCTTGCTGAAAAGGCAAACGTCCGGCTCCTTCTCCCACAAGGAAGGGCCCAGCCCCGAAAGCTCTTGCTGCTCTTCACGGTGCCTTGGCGCCCTATCTACAGGCACATCAGCAGTGGGGATCTGTGCTTTCCCAGAGACGCAACATCTCATGGCGCTCGGCCGCGGCAGTGCCTCTTGCCGAAAAGGCAAACGTCCGGCTCCTTCTCCCACATGGAAGGGCCCAGCCCTGAAAGCTCTTGCTGCTCTTCACGGTGCCTTGGTGCCCTATCTACAGGCACAACAGCAGTGGGGATCTGTGCTTTCCCAGAGACGCAACATCTCATGGCGCTCGTCCGCGGCAGAGCCTCTTGCCGAAAAGGCAAACGTCCGGCTCCTTCTCCCACAAGGAAGGGCCCAGCCCTGAAAGCTGTTGCTGCTCTTCACGGTGCCTTGGCGCCCTATCTACAGGCACAACAGCACTGGGGATCTGTGCTTTCCCAGAGACGCAACATCTCATGGCGCTCGTCCGCGGCAGAGCCTCTTGCCGAAAAGGCAAACGTCCGGCTCCTTCTCCCACAAGGAAGCGCCCAGCCCTGAAAGCTCTTGCTGCTCTTCACGGTGCCTTGGCGCCCTATCTACAGGCACAACAGCAGTGGGGATCTGTGCTTTCCCAGAGACGCAACATCTCATGGCGCTCGGCCGCGGCAGAGCCTCTTGCCGAAAAGGCAAACGTCCGGCTCCTTCTCCCACAAGGAAGGGCCCAGCCCTGAAAGCTCTTGCTGCCCTTCACGGTGCCTTGGCGCCCTATCTACAGGCACAACAGCAGTGGGGATCTGTGCTTTCCCAGAGACGCAACATCTCATGGCGCTCGTCCGCGGCAGAGCCTCTTGCCGAAAAGACAAACGTCCGGCTCCTTCTCCCACAAGGAAGGGCCCAGCCCTGAAAGCTCTTGCTGCTCCTCACGGTGCCTTGGCGCCCTATCTACAGGCACAACAGCAGTGGGGATCTGTGCTTTCCCAGAGACGCAACATCTCATGGCGCTCGGCCGCGGCAGAGCCTCTTGCCGAAAAGGCAAACGTCCGGCTCCTTCTCCCACAAGGAAGGGCCCAGCCCTGAAAGCTCTTGCTGCTCTTCACGGTGCCTTGGCGCCCTATCTACAGGAACATCAGCAGTGGGGATCTGTGCTTTCCCAGAGACGCAACATCTCATGGCGCTCGGCCGCGCCAGAGCCTCTTGCCGAAAAGGCAAACGTCCGGCTCCTTCTCCCACAAGGAAGGGCCCAGCCCTAAAAGATGTTGCTGCTCTTCACGGTGCCTTGGCGCCCTATCTACAGGCACAACAGCAGTGGGGATCTGTGCTTTCCCAGAGACGCAACATCTCATGGCGCTCGGCCGCGGCAGAGCCTCTTGCCGAAAAGGCAAACGTCCGGCTCCTTCTCCCACAAGGAAGGGCCCAGCCCTGAAAGCTCTTGCTGCTCTTCACGGTGCCTTGGCGCCCTATCTACAGGCACAACAGCAGTGGGGATCTGTGCTTTCCCAGAGACGCAACATCTCATGGCGCTCGGCCGCGGCAGAGCCTCTTGCCAAAAAGGCAAACGTCCGGCTCCTTCTCCCACAAGGAAGGGCCCAGCCCTGAAAGCTCTTGCTGCTCTTCACGGTGCCTTGGTGCCCTATCGACAGGCACAACAGCAGTGGGGATCTGTGCTTTCCCAGAGACGCAACATCTCATGGCGCTCGGCCGCGGCAGAGCCTCTTGCCGAAAAGGCAAACGTCCGGCTCCTTCTCCCACAAGGAAGGGCCCAGCCCTGAAAGATGTTGCTGCTCTTCACCTACCCTTGGCGCCCTATCTACAGGCACAACAGCAGTGGGGATCTGTGCTTTCCCAGAGACGCAACATCTCATGGCGCTCGGCCGCGGCAGAGCCTCTTGCCGAAAAGGCAAACGTCCGGCTCCTTCTCCCACAAGGAAGGGCCCAGCCCTGAAAGCTCTTGCTGCTCTTCACGGTGCCTTGGCGCCCTATCTACAGGCACAACAGCAGTGGGGATCTGTGCTTTCCCAGAGACGCAAGATCTCATGGCGCTCGGCCGCGGCAGAGCCTCTCACCGAAAAGGCAAACGTCCGGCTCCTTCTATCACAAGGAAGGGCCCAGTCCTGAGAGCTCTTGCTGCTCTTCACGGTGCTTTGGTGCCCTATCTACAGGCACAACAGCAGTGGGGATCTGTGCTTTCCCAGAGACGCAACATCTCATGGCGCTCGGCCGCGGCAGAGCCTCTTGCCAAAAAGGTAAACGTCCGGCTCCTTCTCGCACAAGGAAGGGCCCAGCCCTGAAAGCTCTTGCTGCTCTTCACAGTGCCTTGGCGCCCTGTCTACAGGCACAACAGCAGTGGGGATCTGTGCTTTCCCAGAGACGCAAGATCTCATGGCGCTCGTCCGCGGCAGAGCCTCTTGCCGAAAAGGCAAACGTCCGGCTCCTTCTCCCACAAGGAAGGGCCCAGCCCTGAAAGCTCTTGCTGCTCTTCACCTACCTTTGGCGCCCTACCTACAGGCACAACAGCAGTGGGGATCTGTGGTTTCCCAGAGACGCAAGATCTCATGGCGCTCGGCCGCGGCAGAGCCTCTTGCCGAAAAGGCAAACGTCCGGCTCCTTCTCCCACAAGGAAGGGCCTAGCCCTGAAAGCTCTTGCTGCTCGTCGCCTACCCTTGGCGCCCTATCTACAGGCACAACATCAGTGGGGATCTGTGCTTTCCCAGAGACGCAACATCTCATGGCGCTCGGCCGCGGCAGAGCCCCTTGCCGAAAAGGCAAACGTCCGGCTGCTTCTCCCACAAGGAAGGGCCCAGCCCTGAAAGCTCTTGCTGCTCTTCACAGTGCCTTGGCGCCCTATCTACAGGCACAACAGCAGTGGGGATCTGTGCTTTCCCAGAGACGCAACATCTCATGGCGCTCGGCCGCGGCAGAGCCCCTTGCCGAAAAGGCAAACGTCCGGCTCCTTCTCCCACAAGGAAGGGCCCAGCCCTGAAAGCTCTTGCTGCTCTTCACCGTGCCTTGGCGCCCTATCTACAGGCACATCAACAGTGGGGATTTGTGCTTTCCCAGAGACGCAACATCTGATGGCGCTCGTCCGCGGCAGAGCCTCTTGCCGAAAAGGCAAACGTCCGGCTCCTTCTCCCACAAGGAAGGGCCCAGCCCTGAAAGCTCTTGCTGCTCTTCACGGTGCCTTGGCGCCCTATCTACAGGCACATCAGCAGTGGGGATCTGTGCTTTCCCAGAGACGCAAGATGTCATGGCGCTCGTCCGCGGCAGAGCCTCTTGCCGAAAAGGCAAACGTCCGGCTCCTTCTCCCACAAGGAAGGGCCCAGCCCTGAAAGCTCTTGCTGCTCTTCATGGTGCCTTGGCGCCCTACCTACAGGCACAACAGCAGTGGGGATCTGTGCTTTCCAGAGACGCAACATCTCATGGCGCTCGGCCGCGGCAGAGCCTCTTGCCGAAAAGGCAAACGACCGGCTCCTTCTCCCACAAGGAAGGGTCCAGCCCTGAAAGCTCTTGCTTCTCTTCACCTACCCCTGGTGCCCTATCTACAGGCACAACAGCAGTGGGGATCTGTGCTTTCCCAGAGACGCAAGATCTCATGGCGCTCGGCCGCGGCAGAGCCTCTTGCCGAAAAGGCAAACGTCCGGCTCCTTCTCCCACAAGGAAGGGCCCAGCCCTGAAAGCTCTTGCTGCCCTTCACGGTGCCTTGGCGCCCTATCTACAGGCACAACAGCAGTGGGGATCTGTGCTTTCCCAGAGACGCAACATCTCATGGCGCTCGGCCGCGGCATAGCGTCTTGCCGAAAAGGCAAACGTCCGGCTCCTTCTCCCACAAGGAAGGGCCCAGCCCTGAAAGCTCTTGCTGCTCTTCACCTACCCTTGGAGCCCTATCTACAGGCACAACAGCAGTGGGGATCTGTGCTTTCCCAGAGACGCAAGATCTCATGGCGCTCGGCCGCGACAGAGCCTCTTGCCGAAAAGGCAAACGTCCGGCTCCTTCTCCCACAAGGAAGGGCCCAGCCCTGAAAGCTCTTGCTGCTCTTCACGGTGCCTTGGCGCCCTATCTACAGGCACAACAGCAGTGGGGATCTGTGCTTTCCCAGAGACGCAACATCTCATGGCGCTCGGCCGCGGCAGAGCCTCTTGCCGAAAAGGCAAACGTCCGGCTCCTTCTCCCACAAGGAAGGGCCCAGCCCTGAAAGCTCTTGCTGCTCTTCACAGTGCCTTGGCGCCCTATCTACAGGCACAACAGCAGTGGGGATCTGTGCTTTCCCAGAGACGCAACATCTCATGGCGCTCGGCCGCGGCAGAGCCTCTTGCCGAAAAGTCAAACGTCCGGCTCCTTCTCCCACAAGGAAGGGCCCAGCCCCGAAAGCTCTTGCTGCTCTTCACGGTGCCTTGGCGCCCTATCTACAGGCACAACAGCAGTGGGGATCTGTGCTTTTCCAGAGACGCAAGATCTCATGGCGCTCGGCCGCGGCAGAGCCTCTTGCCGAAAAGGCAAACGTCCGGCTCCTTCTCCCACAAGGAAGGGCCCAGCCCTGAAAGCTCTTGCTGCTCTTCACCTACCCTTGGAGCCCTATCTACAGGCACAACAGCAGTGGGGATCTGTGCTTTCCCAGAGACGCAACATCTCATGGCGCTCGGCCGCGGCAGAGCCTCTTGCCGAAAAGGCAAACGTCCGGCTCCTTCTCCCACAAGGAAGGGCCCAGCCCTGAAAGCTCTTGCTGCTCTTCACGGTGCCTTGGCGCCCTATCTACAGGCACAACAGCAGTGGGGATCTGTGCTTTCCCAGAGACGCAACATCTCATGGCGCTCGGCCGCGGCAGAGCCTCTTGCCGAAAAGGCAAACGTCCGGCTCCTTCTCCCACAAGGAAGGGCCCAGCCCTGAAAGCTCTTGCTGCTCTTCACAGTGCCTTGGCGCCCTATCTACAGGCACAACAGCAGTGGGGATCTGTGCTTTCCCAGAGACGCAACATCTCATGGCGCTCGGCCGCGGCAGAGCCTCTTGCCGAAAAGTCAAACGTCCGGCTCCTTCTCCCACAAGGAAGGGCCCAGCCCCGAAAGCTCTTGCTGCTCTTCACGGTGCCTTGGCGCCCTATCTACAGGCACAACAGCAGTGGGGATCTGTGCTTTTCCAGAGACGCAAGATCTCATGGCGCTCGGCCGCGGCAGAGCCTCTTGCCGAAAAGGCAAACGTCCGGCTCCTACTCCCACAAGGAAGGGCCCAGCCCTGAAAGCTCTTGCTGCCCTTCACGGTGCCTTGGCGCCCTATCTACAGGCACATCAGCAGTGGGGATCTGTGCTTTCCCAGAGACGCAACATCTCATGGCGCTCGGCCGCGGCAGAGCCTCTTGCCGAAAAGGCAAACGTCCGGCTCCTTCTCCCACAAGGAAGGGCCCAGCCCTGAAAGCTCTTGCTGCTCTTCACGGTGCCTTGGCGCCCTATCTACAGGCACAACAGCAGTGGGGATCTGTGCTTTCCCAGAGACGCAACATCTCATGGCGCTCGGCCGCGGCAGAGCCTCTTGCCGAAAAGGCAAACGTCCGGCTCCTTCTCCACAAGGAAGGGCCCAGCCCTGAAAGCTCTTGCTGCTCTTCACGGTGCCTTGGCGCCCTACCTACAGGCACAACAGCAGTGGGGATCTGTGCTTTCCCAGAGACGCAACATCTCATGGCGCTCGTCCGCGGCAGAGCCTCTTGCCAAAAAGGCAAACGTCCGCCTCCTTCTCCCACTTGGAAGGGCCCAGCCCTGAAAGCTCTTGCTGCTCTTCACAGTGCCTTGGCGCCCTATCTACAGGCACAACAGCAGTGGGGATCTGTGCTTTCCCAGAGACGCAACATCTCATGGCGCTCGGCCGCGGCAGAGCCTCTTGCCGAAAAGGCAAACGTCCGGCTCCTTCTCCCACAAGGAACGGCCCAGCCCTGAAAGCTCTTGCTGCTCTTCACGGTGCCTTGGCGCCCTATCTACAGGCACAACAGCAGTGGGGATCTGTGCTTTCCCAGAGACGCAACATCTCATGGCGCTCGGCCGCGGCAGAGCCTCTTGCCGAAAAGGCAAACGTCCGGCTCCTTCTCCCACAAGGAAGGGCCCAGCCCTGAAAGCTGTTGCTGCTCTTCACGGTGCCTTGGCGCCCTATCTACAGGCACAACAGCAGTGGGGATCTGTGCTTTCCCAGAGACGCAACATCTCATGGCGCTCGTCCGCGGCAGAGCCTCTTGCCGAAAAGGCAAACGTCCGGCTCCTTCTCCCACAAGGAAGCGCCCAGCCCTGAAAGCTCTTGCTGCTCTTCACGGTGCCTTGGCGCCCTATCTACAGGCACAACAGCAGTGGGGATCTGTGCTTTCCCAGAGACGCAACATCTCATGGCGCTCGGCCGCGGCAGAGCCTCTTGCCGAAAAGGCAAACGTCCGGCTCCTTCTCCCACAAGGAAGGGCCCAGCCCTGAAAGCTCTTGCTGCTCTTCACGGTGCCTTGGCGCCCTATCTACAGGCACAACAGCAGTGGGGATCTGTGCTTTCCCAGAGACGCAACATCTCATGGCGCTCGGCCGCGGCAGAGCCTCTTGCCGAAAAGGCAAACGTCCGGCTCCTTCTCCCACAAGGAAGGGCCCAGCCCTGAAAGCTCTTGCTGCTCTTCACAGTGCCTTGGCGCCCTATCTACAGGCACAACAGCAGTGGGGATCTGTGCTTTCCCAGAGACGCAACATCTCATGGCGCTCGGCCGCGGCAGAGCCTCTTGCCGAAAAGTCAAACGTCCGGCTCCTTCTCCCACAAGGAAGGGCCCAGCCCCGAAAGCTCTTGCTGCTCTTCACGGTGCCTTGGCGCCCTATCTACAGGCACAACAGCAGTGGGGATCTGTGCTTTTCCAGAGACGCAAGATCTCATGGCGCTCGGACCGCGGCAGAGCCTCTTGCCGAAAAGGCAAACGTCCGGCTCCTTCTCCCACAAGGAAGGGCCCAGCCCTGAAAGCTCTTGCTGCTCTTCACCTACCCTTGGAGCCCTATCTACAGGCACAACAGCAGTGGGGATCTGTGCTTTCCCAGAGACGCAACATCTCATGGCGCTCGGCCGCGGCAGAGCCTCTTGCCGAAAAGGCAAACGTCCGGCTCCTTCTCCCACAAGGAAGGGCCCAGCCCTGAAAGCTCTTGCTGCTCTTCACGGTGCCTTGGCGCCCTATCTACAGGCACAACAGCAGTGGGGATCTGTGCTTTCCCAGAGACGCAACATCTCATGGCGCTCGGCCGCGGCAGAGCCTCTTGCCGAAAAGGCAAACGTCCGGCTCCTTCTCCCACAAGGAAGGGCCCAGCCCTGAAAGCTCTTGCTGCTCTTCACAGTGCCTTGGCGCCCTATCTACAGGCACAACAGCAGTGGGGATCTGTGCTTTCCCAGAGACGCAACATCTCATGGCGCTCGGCCGCGGCAGAGCCTCTTGCCGAAAAGTCAAACGTCCGGCTCCTTCTCCCACAAGGAAGGGCCCAGCCCCCGAAAGCTCTTGCTGCTCTTCACGGTGCCTTGGCGCCCTATCTACAGGCACAACAGCAGTGGGGATCTGTGCTTTCCCAGAGACGCAACATCTCATGGCGCTCGTCCGCGGCAGAGCCTCTTGCCGAAAAGGCAAACGTCCGGCTCCTTCTCCCACAAGGAAGCGCCCAGCCCTGAAAGCTCTTGCTGCTCTTCACGGTGCCTTGGCGCCCTATCTACAGGCACAACAGCAGTGGGGATCTGTGCTTTCCCAGAGACGCAACATCTCATGGCGCTCGGCCGCGGCAGAGCCTCTTGCCGAAAAGGCAAACGTCCGGCTCCTTCTCCCACAAGGAAGGGCCCAGCCCTGAAAGCTCTTGCTGCTCTTCACGGTGCCTTGGCGCCCTATCTACAGGCACAACAGCAGTGGGGATCTGTGCTTTCCCAGAGACGCAACATCTCATGGCGCTCGGCCGCGGCAGAGCTCTTGCCGAAAAGGCAAACGTCCGGCTCCTTCTCCCACAAGGAAGGGCCCAGCCCTGAAAGCTCTTGCTGCTCTTCACAGTGCCTTGGCGCCCTATCTACAGGCACAACAGCAGTGGGGATCTGTGCTTTCCCAGAGACGCAACATCTCATGGCGCTCGGCCGCGGCAGAGCCTCTTGCCGAAAAGTCAAACGTCCGGCTCCTTCTCCCACAAGGAAGGGCCCAGCCCCGAAAGCTCTTGCTGCTCTTCACGGTGCCTTGGCGCCCTATCTACAGGCACAACAGCAGTGGGGATCTGTGCTTTTCCAGAGACGCAAGATCTCATGGCGCTCGGCCGCGCAGAGCCTCTTGCCGAAAAGGCAAACGTCCCGGCTCCTTCTCCCACAAGGAAGGGCCCAGCCCTGAAAGCTCTTGCTGCTCTTCACAGTGCCTTGGCACCCTAACTACAGGCACAACAGCAGTGGGGATCTGTGCTTTCCCAGAGATGCAACATCTCATGGCGCTCGGCCGCGGCAGAGCCTCTTGCCGAAAAGGCAAACGTCCGGCTCCTTCTCCCACAAGGAAGGGCCCAGCCCTGAAAGATGTTGCTGCTCTTGACTAACCCTTGGCACCCTGTCTACAGGCACAACAGCAGTGGGGATCTGTACTTTCCCAGAGACGCAACATCTCATGGCGCTCGGCCGCGGCAGAGCCTCTTGCCGAAAAGACAAACGTCCGGCTCCTTCTCCCACAAGGAAGGGCCCAGCCCTGAAAGCTCTTTCTGCTCTTCACGGTGCCTTGGCGCCCTACCTACAGGCACAACAGCAGTGGGGATCTGTGCTTTCCCAGAGACGCAACATCTCATGGCGCTCGGCCGCGGCAGAGCCCCTTGCCGAAAAGGCAAACGTCCGGCTGCTTCTCCCACAAGGAAGGGCCCAGCCCTGAAAGGTGTTGCTGCTCTTCACAGTGCCTTGGCGCCCTATCTACAGGCACAACAGCAGTGGGGATCTGTGCTTTCCCAGAGACGCAACATCTCATGGCGCTCGGCCGCGGCAGTGCCCCTTGCCGAAAAGGCAAACGTCCGGCTCCTTCTCCCACAAGGAAGGGCCCAGCCCTGAAAGCTCTTGCTGCTCTTCACCGTGCCTTGGCGCCCTATCTACAGGCACATCAACAGTGGGGATCTGTGCTTTCCCAGAGACGCAACATCTGATGGCGCTCGGCCGCGGCAGAGCCTCTTGCCGAAAAGGCAAACGTCCGGCTCCTTCTCCCACAAGGAAGGGCCCAGCCCTGAAAGCTCTTGCTGCTCTTCACCTACCCTTGGCGCCCTATCTACAGGCACAACAGCAGTGGGGTTCTGTGCTTTCCCAGAGACGCAAGATCTCATGGCGCTCGTCCGCGGCAGAGCCCCTTGCCGAAAAGGCAAACGTCCGGCTCCTTCTCCCACAAGGAAGGGCCCAGCCCTGAAAGCTCTTGCTGCTCTTCACGGTGCCTTGGCGCCCTATCTACAGGCACAACAGCAGTGGGGATCTGTGCTTTCCCAGAGACGCAATATCTCATGGCGCTCGGCCGCGGCAGAGCCTCTTGCCGAAAAGGCAAACGTCCGGCTCCTACTCCCACAAGGAAGGGCCCAGCCCTGAAAGCTCTTGCTGCCCTTCACGGTGCCTTGGCGCCCTATCTACAGGCACATCAGCAGTGGGGATCTGTGCTTTCCCAGAGACGCAACATCTCATGGCGCTCGGCCGCGGCAGAGCCTCTTGCCGAAAAGGCAAACGTCCGGCTCCTTCTCCCACAAGGAAGGGCCCAGCCCTGAAAGCTCTTGCTGCTCTTCACGGTGCCTTGGCGCCCTATCTACAGGCACAACAGCAGTGGGGATCTGTGCTTTCCCAGAGACGCAACATCTCATGGCGCTCGGCCGCGGCAGAGCCTCTTGCCGAAAAGGCAAACGTCCGGCTCCTTCTCCCACAAGGAAGGGCCCAGCCCTGAAAGCTCTTGCTGCTCTTCACGGTGCCTTGGCGCCCTACCTACAGGCACAACAGCAGTGGGGATCTGTGCTTTCCCAGAGACGCAACATCTCATGGCGCTCGTCCGCGGCAGAGCCTCTTGCCAAAAAGGCAAACGTCCGGCTCCTTCTCCCACAAGGAAGGGCCCAGCCCTGAAAGCTGTTGCTGCTCTTCACGGTGCCTTGGCGCCCTATCTACAGGCACAACAGCAGTGGGGATCTGTGCTTTCCCAGAGACGCAACATCTCATGGTGCTCGTCCGCGGCAGAGCCTCTTGCCGAAAAGGCAAACGTCCGGCTCCTTCTCCCACAAGGAAGCGCCCAGCCCTGAAAGCTGTTGCTGCTCTTCACGGTGCCTTGGCGCCCTATCTACAGGCACAACAGCAGTGGGGATCTGTGCTTTCCCAGAGACGCAACATCTCATGGCGCTCGGCCGCGGCAGAGCCTCTTGCCGAAAAGGCAAACGTCCGGCTCCTTCTCCCACAAGGAAGGGCCCAGCCCTGAAAGCTCTTGCTGCTCTTCACGGTGCCTTGGCGCCCTATCTACAGGCACAACAGCAGTGGGGATCTGTGCTTTCCCAGAGACGCAACATCTCATGGCGCTCGTACGCGGCAGAGCCTCTTGCCGAAAAGGCAAACGTCCGGCTCCTTCTCCCACAAGGAAGGGCCCAGCCCTGAAAGCTCTTGCTGCTCTTCACGGTGCCTTGGCGCCCTATCTACAGGCACAACAGCAGTGGGGATCTGTGCTTTCCCAGAGACGCAACATCTCATGGCGCTCGGCCGCGGCAGAGCCTCTTGCCGAAAAGGCAAACGTCCGGCTCCTTCTCCCACAAGGAAGGGCCCAGCCCTGAAAGCTCTTGCTGCTCTTCACGGTGCCTTGGCGCCCTATCTACAGGCACATCAGCAGTGGGGATCTGTGCTTTCCCAGAGACGCAACATCTCATGGCGCTCGGCCGCGCCAGAGCCTCTTGCCGAAAAGGCAAACGTCCGGCTCCTTCTCCCACAAGGAAGGGCCCAGCCCTGAAAGCTCTTGCTGCTCTTCACGGTGCCTTGGCGCCCTATCTACAGGCACAACAGCAGTGGGGATCTGTGCTTTCCCAGAGACGCAACATCTCATGGCGCTCGGACCGCGGCAGAGCCTCTTGCCGAAAAGGCAAACGTCCGGCTCCTTCTCCCACAAGGAAGGGCCCAGCCCTGAAAGCTCTTGCTGCTCTTCACGGTGCCTTGGCGCCCTATCTACAGGCACAACAGCAGTGGGGATCTGTGCTTTCCCAGAGACGCAACATCTCATGGCGCTCGGCCGCGGCAGAGCCTCTTGCCGAAAAGGCAAACGTCCGGCTCCTTCTCCCACAAGGAAGGGCCCAGCCCTGAAAGCTCTTGCTGCTCTTCACAGTGCCTTGGCGCCCTATCTACAGGCACAACAGCAGTGGGGATCTGTGCTTTCCCAGAGACGCAACATCTCATGGCGCTCGGCCGCGGCAGAGCCTCTTGCCGAAAAGTCAAACGTCCGGCTCCTTCTCCCACAAGGAAGGGCCCAGCCCCGAAAGCTCTTGCTGCTCTTCACGGTGCCTTGGCGCCCTATCTACAGGCACAACAGCAGTGGGGATCTGTGCTTTTCCAGAGACGCAAGATCTCATGGCGCTCGGCCGCGGCAGAGCCTCTTGCCGAAAAGGCAAACGTCCGGCTCCTACTCCCACAAGGAAGGGCCCAGCCCTGAAAGCTCTTGCTGCCCTTCACGGTGCCTTGGCGCCCTATCTACAGGCACATCAGCAGTGGGGATCTGTGCTTTCCCAGAGACGCAACATCTCATGGCGCTCGGCCGCGGCAGAGCCTCTTGCCGAAAAGGCAAACGTCCGGCTCCTTCTCCCACAAGGAAGGGCCCAGCCCTGAAAGCTCTTGCTGCTCTTCACGGTGCCTTGGCGCCCTATCTACAGGCACAACAGCAGTGGGGATCTGTGCTTTCCCAGAGACGCAAGATCTCATGGCGCTCGGCCGCGGCAGAGCCTCTTGCCGAAAAGGCAAACGTCCGGCTCCTTCTCCACAAGGAAGGGCCCAGCCCTGAAAGCTCTTGCTGCTCTTCACGGTGCCTTGGCGCCCTACCTACAGGCACAACAGCAGTGGGGATCTGTGCTTTCCCAGAGACGCAACATCTCATGGCGCTCGTCCGCGGCAGAGCCTCTTGCCAAAAAGGCAAACGTCCGGCTCCTTCTCCCACTTGGAAGGGCCCAGCCCTGAAAGCTCTTGCTGCTCTTCACAGTGCCTTGGCGCCCTATCTACAGGCACAACAGCAGTGGGGATCTGTGCTTTCCCAGAGACGCAACATCTCATGGCGCTCGGCCGCGGCAGAGCCTCTTGCCGAAAAGGCAAACGTCCGGCTCCTTCTCCCACAAGGAACGGCCCAGCCCTGAAAGCTCTTGCTGCTCTTCACGGTGCCTTGGCGCCCTATCTACAGGCACAACAGCAGTGGGGATCTGTGCTTTCCCAGAGACGCAACATCTCATGGCGCTCGGCCGCGGCAGAGCCTCTTGCCGAAAAGGCAAACGTCCGGCTCCTTCTCCCACAAGGAAGGGCCCAGCCCTGAAAGCTGTTGCTGCTCTTCACGGTGCCTTGGCGCCCTATCTACAGGCACAACAGCAGTGGGGATCTGTGCTTTCCCAGAGACGCAACATCTCATGGCGCTCGTCCGCGGCAGAGCCTCTTGCCGAAAAGGCAAACGTCCGGCTCCTTCTCCCACAAGGAAGCGCCCAGCCCTGAAAGCTCTTGCTGCTCTTCACGGTGCCTTGGCGCCCTATCTACAGGCACAACAGCAGTGGGGATCTGTGCTTTCCCAGAGACGCAACATCTCATGGCGCTCGGCCGCGGCAGAGCCTCTTGCCGAAAAGGCAAACGTCCGGCTCCTTCTCCCACAAGGAAGGGCCCAGCCCTGAAAGCTCTTGCTGCTCTTCACGGTGCCTTGGCGCCCTATCTACAGGCACAACAGCAGTGGGGATCTGTGCTTTCCCAGAGACGCAACATCTCATGGCGTTTGGCCACGGCAGAGCCTCTTGCCGAAAAGGCAAACGTCCGGCTCCTTCTCCCACAAGGAAGGGCCCAGCCCTGAAAGCTGTTGCTGCTCTTCACGGTGCCTTGGCGCCCTATCTACAGGCACAACAGCACTGGGGATCTGTGCTTTCCCAGAGACGCAACATCTCATGGCGCTCGGCCGCGGCAGAGCCTCTTGCCGAAAAGGCAAAAGGCTGGCTCCTTCTCCCAGAAGTCAGGACACAGCCCTGAAAGCTGTTGCTGCTCTTTACGGTGCCTTGGCGCCCTATCTACAGGCACAACAGCAGTGGGGATCTGTGCTTTCCCAGAGACGCAACATCTCATGGCGCTCGGCCGCGGCAGAGCCTCTTGCCGAAAAGGCAAACGTCCGGCTCCTTCTCCCACAAGGAAGGGCCCAGCCCCGAAAGCTCTTGCTGCTCTTCACGGTGCCTTGGCGCCCTATCTACAGGCACAACAGCAGTGGGGATCTGTGCTTTTCCAGAGACGCAAGATCTCATGGCGCTCGGCCGCGGCAGAGCCTCTTGCCAAAAAGGCAAACGTCCGGCTCCTTCTCCCACAAGGAAGGGCCCAGCCCTGAAAGCTCTTGCTGCTCTTCACAGTGCCTTGGCACCCTAACTACAGGCACAACAGCAGTGGGGATCTGTGCTTTCCCAGAGATGCAACATCTCATGGCGCTCGGCCGCGGCAGAGCCTCTTGCCGAAAAGGCAAACGTCCGGCTCCTTCTCCCACAAGGAAGGGCCCAGCCCTGAAAGATGTTGCTGCTCTTGACTAACCCTTGGCACCCTGTCTACAGGCACAACAGCAGTGGGGATCTGTACTTTCCCAGAGACGCAACATCTCATGGCGCTCGGCCGCGGCAGAGCCTCTTGCCGAAAAGACAAACGTCCGGCTCCTTCTCCCACAAGGAAGGGCCCAGCCCTGAAAGCTCTTTCTGCTCTTCACGGTGCCTTGGCGCCCTACCTACAGGCACAACAGCAGTGGGGATCTGTGCTTTCCCAGAGACGCAACATCTCATGGCGCTCGGCCGCGGCAGAGCCCCTTGCCGAAAAGGCAAACGTCCGGCTGCTTCTCCCACAAGGAAGGGCCCAGCCCTGAAAGGTGTTGCTGCTCTTCACAGTGCCTTGGCGCCCTATCTACAGGCACAACAGCAGTGGGGATCTGTGCTTTCCCAGAGACGCAACATCTCATGGCGCTCGGCCGCGGCAGAGCCCCTTGCCGAAAAGGCAAACGTCCGGCTCCTTCTCCCACAAGGAAGGGCCCAGCCCTGAAAGCTCTTGCTGCTCTTCACCGTGCCTTGGCGCCCTATCTACAGGCACATCAACAGTGGGGATCTGTGCTTTCCCAGAGACGCAACATCTGATGGCGCTCGGCCGCGGCAGAGCCTCTTGCCGAAAAGGCAAACGTCCGGCTCCTTCTCCCACAAGGAAGGGCCCAGCCCTGAAAGCTCTTGCTGCTCTTCACCTACCCTTGGCGCCCTATCTACAGGCACAACAGCAGTGGGGTTCTGTGCTTTCCCAGAGACGCAAGATCTCATGGCGCTCGTCCGCGGCAGAGCCCCTTGCCGAAAAGGCAAACGTCCGGCTCCTTCTCCCACAAGGAAGGGCCCAGCCCTGAAAGCTCTTGCTGCTCTTCACGGTGCCTTGGCGCCCTATCTACAGGCACAACAGCAGTGGGGATCTGTGCTTTCCCAGAGACGCAATATCTCATGGCGCTCGGCCGCGGCAGAGCCTCTTGCCGAAAAGGCAAACGTCCGCCTCCTTCTCCCACTTGGAAGGGCCCAGCCCTGAAAGCTCTTGCTGCTCTTCACAGTGCCTTGGCGCCCTATCTACAGGCACAACAGCAGTGGGGATCTGTGCTTTCCCAGAGACGCAACATCTCATGGCGCTCGGCCGCGGCAGAGCCTCTTGCCGAAAAGGCAAACGTCCGGCTCCTTCTCCCACAAGGAAGCGCCCAGCCCTGAAAGCTCTTGCTGCTCTTCACGGTGCCTTGGCGCCCTATCTACAGGCACAACAGCAGTGGGGATCTGTGCTTTCCCAGAGACGCAACATCTCATGGCGCTCGGCCGCGGCAGAGCCTCTTGCCGAAAAGGCAAACGTCCGGCTCCTTCTCCCACAAGGAAGGGCCCAGCCCTGAAAGCTGTTGCTGCTCTTCACGGTGCCTTGGCGCCCTATCTACAGGCACAACAGCAGTGGGGATCTGTGCTTTCCCAGAGACGCAACATCTCATGGCGCTCGTCCGCGGCAGAGCCTCTTGCCGAAAAGGCAAACGTCCGGCTCCTTCTCCCACAAGGAAGCGCCCAGCCCTGAAAGCTCTTGCTGCTCTTCACGGTGCCTTGGCGCCCTATCTACAGGCACAACAGCAGTGGGGATCTGTGCTTTCCCAGAGACGCAACATCTCATGGCGCTCGGCCGCGGCAGAGCCTCTTGCCGAAAAGGCAAACGTCCGGCTCCTTCTCCCACAAGGAAGGGCCCAGCCCTGAAAGCTCTTGCTGCTCTTCACGGTGCCTTGGCGCCCTATCTACAGGCACAACAGCAGTGGGGATCTGTGCTTTCCCAGAGACGCAACATCTCATGGCGCTCGTACGCGGCAGAGCCTCTTGCCGAAAAGGCAAACGTCCGGCTCCTTCTCCCACAAGGAAGGGCCCAGCCCTGAAAGCTCTTGCTGCTCTTCACGGTGCCTTGGCGCCCTATCTACAGGCACAACAGCAGTGGGGATCTGTGCTTTCCCAGAGACGCAACATCTCATGGCGCTCGGCCGCGGCAGAGCCTCTTGCCGAAAAGGCAAACGTCCGGCTCCTTCTCCCACAAGGAAGGGCCCAGCCCTGAAAGCTCTTGCTGCTCTTCACGGTGCCTTGGCGCCCTATCTACAGGCACATCAGCAGTGGGGATCTGTGCTTTCCCAGAGACGCAACATCTCATGGCGCTCGGCCGCGCCAGAGCCTCTTGCCGAAAAGGCAAACGTCCGGCTCCTTCTCCCACAAGGAAGGGCCCAGCCCTGAAAGATGTTGCTGCTCTTCACGGTGCCTTGGCGCCCTATCTACAGGCACAACAGCAGTGGGGATCTGTGCTTTCCCAGAGACGCAACATCTCATGGCGCTCGGCCGCGGCAGAGCCTCTTGCCGAAAAGGCAAACGTCCGGCTCCTTCTCCCACAAGGAAGGGCCCAGCCCTGAAAGCTCTTGCTGCTCTTCACGGTGCCTTGGCGCCCTATCTACAGGCACAACAGCAGTGGGGATCTGTGCTTTCCCAGAGACGCAACATCTCATGGCGCTCGGCCGCGGCAGAGCCTCTTGCCAAAAAGGCAAACGTCTGGCTCCTTCTCCCACAAGGAAGGGCCCAGCCCTGAAAGCTCTTGCTGCTCTTCACAGTGCCTTGGTGCCCTATCTACAGGCACAACAGCAGTGGGGATCTGTGCTTTCCCAGAGACGCAACATCTCATGGCGCTCGGCCGCGGCAGAGCCTCTTGCCGAAAAGGCAAACGTCCGGCTCCTTCTCCCACAAGGAAGGGCCCAGCCCTGAAAGCTCTTGCTGCTCTTCACGGTGCCTTGGCGCCCTATCTACAGGCACAACAGCAGTGGGGATCTGTGCTTTCCCAGAGACGCAACATCTCATGGCGCTCGGCCGCGGCAGAGCCTCTTGCCGAAAAGGCAAACGTCCGGCTCCTTCTCCCACAAGGAAGGGCCCAGCCCTGAAAGCTCTTGCTGCTCTTCACAGTGCATTGGCGCCCTGTCTACAGGCACAACAGCAGTGGGGATCTGTGCTTTCCCAGAGACGCAAGATCTCATGGCGCTCGTCCGCGGCAGAGCCTCTTGCCGAAAAGGCAAACGTCCGGCTCCTTCTCCCACAAGGAAGGGCCCAGCCCTGAAAGCTCTTGCTGCTGTTCACCTACCTTTGGCGCCCTACCTACAGGCACAACAGCAGTGGGGATCTGTGCTTTCCCAGAGACGCAAGATCTCATGGCGCTCGGCCGCGGCAGAGCCTCTTGCCGAAAAGGCAAACGTCCGGCTCCTTCTCCCACAAGGAAGGGCCCAGCCCTGAAAGCTGTTGCTGCTCGTAGCCTACCCTTGGCGCCCTATCTACAGGCACAACAGCAGTGGGGATCTGTGCTTTCCCAGAGACGCAACATCTCATGGCGCTCGGCCGCGGCAGAGCCCCTTGCCGAAAAGGCAAACGTCCGGCTGCTTCTCCCACAAGGAAGGGCCCAGCCCTGAAAGCTCTTGCTGCTCTTCACAGTGCCTTGGCGCCCTATCTACAGGCACAACAGCAGTGGGGATCTGTGCTTTCCCAGAGACGCAAGATCTCATGGCGCTCGGCCGTGGCAGAGCCTCTTGCCGAAAAGGCAAACGTCCGGCTCCTTCTCCCACAAGGAAGGGCCCAGCCCTGAAAGCTCTTGCTGCTCTTCACGGTGCCTTGGCGCCCTATCTACAGGCACAACAGCAGTGGGGATCTGTGCTTTCCCAGAGACGCAACATCTCATGGCGCTCGGCCGCGGCAGAGCCTCTTGCCGAAAAGGCAAACGTCCGGCTCCTTCTCCCACAAGGAAGGGCCCAGCCCTGAAAGCTCTTGCTGCTCTTCACGGTGCCTTGGCGCCCTACCTACAGGCACAACAGCAGTGGGGATCTGTGCTTTCCCAGAGACGCAACATCTCATGGTGCTCGTCCGCGGCAGAGCCTCTTGCCGAAAAGGCAAACGTCCGGCTCCTTCTCCCACTTGGAAGGGCCCAGCCCTGAAAGCTCTTGCTGCTCTTCACAGTGCCTTGGCGCCCTATCTACAGGCACAACAGCAGTGGGGATCTGTGCTTTCCCAGAGACGCAACATCTCATGGCGCTCGGCCGCGGCAGAGCCTCTTGCCGAAAAGGCAAACGTCCGGCTCCTTCTCCCACAAGGAAGCGCCCAGCCCTGAAAGCTCTTGCTGCTCTTCACGGTGCCTTGGCGCCCTATCTACAGGCACAACAGCAGTGGGGATCTGTGCTTTCCCAGAGACGCAACATCTCATGGCGCTCGGCCGCGGCAGAGCCTCTTGCCGAAAAGGCAAACGTCCGGCTCCTTCTCCCACAAGGAAGGGCCCAGCCCTGAAAGCTGTTGCTGCTCTTCACGGTGCCTTGGCGCCCTATCTACAGGCACAACAGCAGTGGGGATCTGTGCTTTCCCAGAGACGCAACATCTCATGGCGCTCGTCCGCGGCAGAGCCTCTTGCTGAAAAGGCAAACGTCCGGCTCCTTCTCCCACAAGGAAGCGCCCAGCCCTGAAAGCTCTTGCTGCTCTTCACGGTGCCTTGGCGCCCTATCTACAGGCACAACAGCAGTGGGGATCTGTGCTTTCCCAGAGACGCAACATCTCATGGCGCTCGGCCGCGGCAGAGCCTCTTGCCGAAAAGGCAAACGTCCGGCTCCTTCTCCCACAAGGAAGGGCCCAGCCCTGAAAGCTCTTGCTGCTCTTCACGGTGCCTTGGCGCCCTATCTACAGGCACAACAGCAGTGGGGATCTGTGCTTTCCCAGAGACGCAACATCTCATGGCGTTTGGCCACGGCAGAGCCTCTTGCCGAAAAGGCAAACGTCCGGCTCCTTCTCCCACAAGGAAGGGCCCAGCCCTGAAAGCTGTTGCTGCTCTTCACGGTGCCTTGGCGCCCTATCTACAGGCACAACAGCAGTGGGGATCTGTGCTTTCCCAGAGACGCAACATCTCATGGCGCTCGGCCGCGGCAGAGCCTCTTGCCGAAAAGGCAAACGTCCGGCTCCTTCTCCCACAAGGAAGGGCCCAGCCCTGAAAGATGTTGCTGCTCTTGACTAACCCTTGGCACCCTGTCTACAGGCACAACAGCAGTGGGGATCTGTACTTTCCCAGAGACGCAACATCTCATGGCGCTCGGCCGCGGCAGAGCCTCTTGCCGAAAAGACAAACGTCCGGCTCCTTCTCCCACAAGGAAGGGCCCAGCCCTGAAAGCTCTTTCTGCTCTTCACGGTGCCTTGGCGCCCTACCTACAGGCACAACAGCAGTGGGGATCTGTGCTTTCCCAGAGACGCAACATCTCATGGCGCTCGGCCGCGGCAGAGCCCCTTGCCGAAAAGGCAAACGTCCGGCTGCTTCTCCCACAAGGAAGGGCCCAGCCCTGAAAGCTCTTGCTGCTCTTCACAGTGCCTTGGCGCCCTATCTACAGGCACAACAGCAGTGGGGATCTGTGCTTTCCCAGAGACGCAACATCTCATGGCGCTCGGCCGCGGCAGAGCCTCTTGCCGAAAAGGCAAACGTCCGGCTCCTTCTCCCACAAGGAAGGGCCCAGCCCTGAAAGCTGTTGCTGCTCTTCACCGTGCCTTGGCGCCCTATCTACAGGCACATCAACAGTGGGGATCTGTGCTTTCCCAGAGACGCAACATCTGATGGCGCACGGCCGCGGCAGAGCCTCTTGCCGAAAAGGCAAACGTCCGGCTCCTTCTCCCACAAGGAAGGGGCCCAGCCCTGAAAGCTCTTGCTGCTCTTCACCTACCCTTGGCGCCCTATCTACAGGCACAACAGCAGTGGGGTTCTGTGCTTTCCCAGAGACGCAACATCTCATGGCGCTCGGCCGCGGCAGAGCCCCTTGCCGAAAAGGCAAACGTCCGGCTCCTTCTCCCACAAGGAAGGGCCCAGCCCTGAAAGCTCTTGCTGCTCTTCACGGTGCCTTGGCGCCCTATCTACAGGCACAACAGCAGTGGGGATCTGTGCTTTCCCAGAGACGCAACATCTCATGGCGCTCGGCCGCGGCAGAGCCTCTTGCCGAAAAGGCAAACGTCCGGCTCCTACTCCCACAAGGAAGGGGCCCAGCCCTGAAAGCTCTTGCTGCCCTTCACGGTGCCTTGGCGCCCTATCTACAGGCACATCAGCAGTGGGGATCTGTGCTTTCCCAGAGACGCAACATCTCATGGCGCTCGGCCGCGGCAGAGCCTCTTGCCGAAAAGGCAAACGTCCGGCTCCTTCTCCCACAAGGAAGGGCCCAGCCCTGAAAGCTCTTGCTGCTCTTCACGGTGCCTTGGCGCCCTATCTACAGGCACAACAGCAGTGGGGATCTGTGCTTTCCCAGAGACGCAACATCTCATGGCGCTCGGCCGCGGCAGAGCCTCTTGCCGAAAAGGCAAACGTCCGGCTCCTTCTCCCACAAGGAAGGGCCCAGCCCTGAAAGCTCTTGCTGCTCTTCACGGTGCCTTGGCGCCCTACCTACAGGCACAACAGCAGTGGGGATCTGTGCTTTCCCAGAGACGCAACATCTCATGGCGCTCGTCCGCGGCAGAGCCTCTTGCCAAAAAGGCAAACGTCCGCCTCCTTCTCCCACTTGGAAGGGCCCAGCCCTGAAAGCTCTTGCTGCTCTTCACAGTGCCTTGGCGCCCTATCTACAGGCACAACAGCAGTGGGGATCTGTGCTTTCCCAGAGACGCAACATCTCATGGCGCTCGGCCGCGGCAGAGCCTCTTGCCGAAAAGGCAAACGTCCGGCTCCTTCTCCCACAAGGAAGCGCCCAGCCCTGAAAGCTCTTGCTGCTCTTCACGGTGCCTTGGCGCCCTATCTACAGGCACAACAGCAGTGGGGATCTGTGCTTTCCCAGAGACGCAACATCTCATGGCGCTCGGCCGCGGCAGAGCCTCTTGCCGAAAAGGCAAACGTCCGGCTCCTTCTCCCACAAGGAAGGGCCCAGCCCTGAAAGCTGTTGCTGCTCTTCACGGTGCCTTGGCGCCCTATCTACAGGCACAACAGCAGTGGGGATCTGTGCTTTCCCAGAGACGCAACATCTCATGGCGCTCGGCCGCGGCAGAGCCTCTTGCCGAAAAGGCAAACGTCCGGCTCCTTCTCCCACAAGGAAGCGCCCAGCCCTGAAAGCTCTTGCTGCTCTTCACGGTGCCTTGGCGCCCTATCTACAGGCACATCAGCAGTGGGGATCTGTGCTTTCCCAGAGACGCAACATCTCATGGCGCTCGGCCGCGCCAGAGCCTCTTGCTGAAAAGGCAAACGTCCGGCTCCTTCTCCCACAAGGAAGGGCCCAGCCCTGAAAGCTCTTGCTGCTCTTCACGGTGCCTTGGCGCCCTATCTACAGGCACAACAGCAGTGGGGATCTGTGCTTTCCCAGAGACGCAACATCTCATGGCGCTCGGCCGCGGCAGAGCCTCTTGCCGAAAAGGCAAACGTCCGGCTCCTTCTCCCACAAGGAAGGGCCCAGCCCTGAAAGCTCTTGCTGCTCTTCACGGTGCCTTGGCGCCCTATCTACAGGCACAACAGCAGTGGGGATCTGTGCTTTCCCAGAGACGCAACATCTCATGGCGCTCGGCCGCGGCAGAGCCTCTTGCCAAAAAGGCAAACGTCCGGCTCCTTCTCCCACAAGGAAGGGCCCAGCCCTGAAAGCTCTTGCTGCTCTTCACAGTGCCTTGGTGCCCTATCTACAGGCACAACAGCAGTGGGGATCTGTGCTTTCCCAGAGACGCAACATCTCATGGCGCTCGGCCGCGGCAGAGCCTCTTGCCGAAAAGGCAAACGTCCGGCTCCTTCTCCCACAAGGAAGGGCCCAGCCCTGAAAGCTCTTGCTGCGCTTCACCTACCCTTGGCGCCCTATCTACAGGCACATCAGCAGTGGGGATCTGTGCTTTCCCAGAGACGCAACATCTCATGGCGCTCGGCCGCGGCAGAGCCTCTCACCGAAAAGGCAAACGTCCGGCTCCTTCTATCACAAGGAAGGGCCCAGTCCTGAGAGCTCTTGCTGCTCTTCACGGTGCTTTGGCGCCCTATCTACAGGCACAACAGCAGTGGGGATCTGTGCTTTCCCAGAGACGCAACATCTCATGGCGCTCGGCCGCGGCAGAGCCTCTTGCCAAAAAGGTAAACGTCCGGCTCCTTCTCCCACAAGGAAGGGCCCAGCCCTGAAAGCTCTTGCTGCTCTTCACAGTGCATTGGCGCCCTGTCTACAGGCACAACAGCAGTGGGGATCTGTGCTTTCCCAGAGACGCAAGATCTCATGGCGCTCGTCCGCGGCAGAGCCTCTTGCCGAAAAGGCAAACGTCCGGCTCCTTCTCCCACAAGGAAGGGCCCAGCCCTGAAAGCTCTTGCTGCTCTTCACCTACCTTTGGCGCCCTACCTACAGGCACAACAGCAGTGGGGATCTGTGCTTTCCCAGAGACGCAAGATCTCATGGCGCTCGGCCGCGGCAGAGCCTCTTGCCGAAAAGGCAAACGTCCGGCTCCTTCTCCCACAAGGAAGGGCCCAGCCCTGAAAGCTGTTGCTGCTCGTCGCCTACCCTTGGCGCCCTATCTACAGGCACAACAGCAGTGGGGATCTGTGCTTTCCCAGAGACGCAACATCTCATGGCGCTCGGCCGCGGCAGAGCCCCTTGCCGAAAAGGCAAACGTCCGGCTGCTTCTCCCACAAGGAAGGGCCCAGCCCTGAAAGCTCTTGCTGCTCTTCACAGTGCCTTGGCGCCCTATCTACAGGCACAACAGCAGTGGGGATCTGTGCTTTCCCAGAGACGCAACATCTCATGGCGCTCGGCCGTGGCAGAGCCTCTTGCCGAAAAGGCAAACGTCCGGCTCCTTCTCCCACAAGGAAGGGCCCAGCCCTGAAAGCTCTTGCTGCTCTTCACGGTGCCTTGGCGCCCTATCTACAGGCACAACAGCAGTGGGGATCTGTGCTTTCCCAGAGACGCAACATCTCATGGCGCTCGGCCGCGGCAGAGCCTCTTGCCGAAAAGGCAAACGTCCGGCTCCTTCTCCCACAAGGAAGGGCCCAGCCCTGAAAGCTCTTGCTGCTCTTCACGGTGCCTTGGCGCCCTACCTACAGGCACAACAGCAGTGGGGATCTGTGCTTTCCCAGAGACGCAACATCTCATGGCGCTCGTCCGCGGCAGAGCCTCTTGCCGAAAAGGCAAACGTCCGCCTCCTTCTCCCACTTGGAAGGGCCCAGCCCTGAAAGCTCTTGCTGCTCTTCACAGTGCCTTGGCGCCCTATCTACAGGCACAACAGCAGTGGGGATCTGTGCTTTCCCAGAGACGCAACATCTCATGGCGCTCGGCCGCGGCAGAGCCTCTTGCCGAAAAGGCAAACGTCCGGCTCCTTCTCCCACAAGGAAGCGCCCAGCCCTGAAAGCTCTTGCTGCTCTTCACGGTGCCTTGGCGCCCTATCTACAGGCACAACAGCAGTGGGGATCTGTGCTTTCCCAGAGACGCAACATCTCATGGCGCTCGGCCGCGGCAGAGCCTCTTGCCGAAAAGGCAAACGTCCGGCTCCTTCTCCCACAAGGAAGGGCCCAGCCCTGAAAGCTGTTGCTGCTCTTCACGGTGCCTTGGCGCCCTATCTACAGGCACAACAGCAGTGGGGATCTGTGCTTTCCCAGAGACGCAACATCTCATGGCGCTCGTCCGCGGCAGAGCCTCTTGCCGAAAAGGCAAACGTCCGGCTCCTTCTCCCACAAGGAAGCGCCCAGCCCTGAAAGCTCTTGCTGCTCTTCACGGTGCCTTGGCGCCCTATCTACAGGCACAACAGCAGTGGGGATCTGTGCTTTCCCAGAGACGCAACATCTCATGGCGCTCGGCCGCGGCAGAGCCTCTTGCCGAAAAGGCAAACGTCCGGCTCCTTCTCCCACAAGGAAGGGCCCAGCCCTGAAAGCTCTTGCTGCTCTTCACGGTGCCTTGGCGCCCTATCTACAGGCACAACAGCAGTGGGGATCTGTGCTTTCCCAGAGACGCAACATCTCATGGCGTTTGGCCACGGCAGAGCCTCTTGCCGAAAAGGCAAACGTCCGGCTCCTTCTCCCACAAGGAAGGGCCCAGCCCTGAAAGCTGTTGCTGCTCTTCACGGTGCCTTGGCGCCCTATCTACAGGCACAACAGCACTGGGGATCTGTGCTTTCCCAGAGACGCAACATCTCATGGCGCTCGGCCGCGGCAGAGCCTCTTGCCGAAAAGGCAAAAGGCTGGCTCCTTTTCCCAGAAGTCAGGACACAGCCCTGAAAGCTGTTGCTGCTCTTTACGGTGCCTTGGCGCCCTATCTACAGGCACAACAGCAGTGGGGATCTGTGCTTTCCCAGAGACGCAACATCTCATGGCGCTCGGCCGCGGCAGAGCCTCTTGCCGAAAAGTCAAACGTCCGGCTCCTTCTCCCACAAGGAAGGGCCCAGCCCCGAAAGCTCTTGCTGCTCTTCACGGTGCCTTGGCGCCCTATCTACAGGCACAACAGCAGTGGGGATCTGTGCTTTTCCAGAGACGCAAGATCTCATGGCGCTCGGCCGCGGCAGAGCCTCTTGCCAAAAAGGCAAACGTCCGGCTCCTTCTCCCACAAGGAAGGGCCCAGCCCTGAAAGCTCTTGCTGCTCTTCACAGTGCCTTGGCACCCTAACTACAGGCACAACAGCAGTGGGGATCTGTGCTTTCCCAGAGATGCAACATCTCATGGCGCTCGGCCGCGGCAGAGCCTCTTGCCGAAAAGGCAAACGTCCGGCTCCTTCTCCCACAAGGAAGGGCCCAGCCCTGAAAGATGTTGCTGCTCTTGACTAACCCTTGGCACCCTGTCTACAGGCACAACAGCAGTGGGGATCTGTACTTTCCCAGAGACGCAACATCTCATGGCGCTCGGCCGCGGCAGAGCCTCTTGCCGAAAAGACAAACGTCCGGCTCCTTCTCCCACAAGGAAGGGCCCAGCCCTGAAAGCTCTTTCTGCTCTTCACGGTGCCTTGGCGCCCTACCTACAGGCACAACAGCAGTGGGGATCTGTGCTTTCCCAGAGACGCAACATCTCATGGCGCTCGGCCGCGGCAGAGCCCCTTGCCGAAAAGGCAAACGTCCGGCTGCTTCTCCCACAAGGAAGGGCCCAGCCCTGAAAGCTCTTGCTGCTCTTCACAGTGCCTTGGCGCCCTATCTACAGGCACAACAGCAGTGGGGATCTGTGCTTTCCCAGAGACGCAACATCTCATGGCGCTCGGCCGCGGCAGAGCCTCTTGCCGAAAAGGCAAACGTCCGGCTCCTTCTCCCACAAGGAAGGGCCCAGCCCTGAAAGCTCTTGCTGCTCTTCACGGTGCCTTGGCGCCCTACCTACAGGCACAACAGCAGTGGGGATCTGTGCTTTCCCAGAGACGCAACATCTCATGGCGCTCGTCCGCGGCAGAGCCTCTTGCCAAAAAGGCAAACGTCCGCCTCCTTCTCCCACTTGGAAGGGCCCAGCCCTGAAAGCTCTTGCTGCTCTTCACAGTGCCTTGGCGCCCTATCTACAGGCACAACAGCAGTGGGGATCTGTGCTTTCCCAGAGACGCAACATCTCATGGCGCTCGGCCGCGGCAGAGCCTCTTGCCGAAAAGGCAAACGTCCGGCTCCTTCTCCCACAAGGAAGCGCCCAGCCCTGAAAGCTCTTGCTGCTCTTCACGGTGCCTTGGCGCCCTATCTACAGGCACAACAGCAGTGGGGATCTGTGCTTTCCCAGAGACGCAACATCTCATGGCGCTCGGCCGCGGCAGAGCCTCTTGCCGAAAAGGCAAACGTCCGGCTCCTTCTCCCACAAGGAAGGGCCCAGCCCTGAAAGCTGTTGCTGCTCTTCACGGTGCCTTGGCGCCCTATCTACAGGCACAACAGCAGTGGGGATCTGTGCTTTCCCAGAGACGCAACATCTCATGGCGCTCGTCCGCGGCAGAGCCTCTTGCCGAAAAGGCAAACGTCCGGCTCCTTCTCCCACAAGGAAGCGCCCAGCCCTGAAAGCTCTTGCTGCTCTTCACGGTGCCTTGGCGCCCTATCTACAGGCACATCAGCAGTGGGGATCTGTGCTTTCCCAGAGACGCAACATCTCATGGCGCTCGGCCGCGCCAGAGCCTCTTGCTGAAAAGGCAAACGTCCGGCTCCTTCTCCCACAAGGAAGGGCCCAGCCCTGAAAGCTCTTGCTGCTCTTCACGGTGCCTTGGCGCCCTATCTACAGGCACAACAGCAGTGGGGATCTGTGCTTTCCCAGAGACGCAACATCTCATGGCGCTCGGCCGCGGCAGAGCCTCTTGCCGAAAAGGCAAACGTCCGGCTCCTTCTCCCACAAGGAAGGGCCCAGCCCTGAAAGCTCTTGCTGCTCTTCACGGTGCCTTGGCGCCCTATCTACAGGCACAACAGCAGTGGGGATCTGTGCTTTCCCAGAGACGCAACATCTCATGGCGCTCGGCCGCGGCAGAGCCTCTTGCCAAAAAGGCAAACGTCCGGCTCCTTCTCCCACAAGGAAGGGCCCAGCCCTGAAAGCTCTTGCTGCTCTTCACAGTGCCTTGGTGCCCTATCTACAGGCACAACAGCAGTGGGGATCTGTGCTTTCCCAGAGACGCAACATCTCATGGCGCTCGGCCGCGGCAGAGCCTCTTGCCGAAAAGGCAAACGTCCGGCTCCTTCTCCCACAAGGAAGGGCCCAGCCCTGAAAGCTCTTGCTGCGCTTCACCTACCCTTGGCGCCCTATCTACAGGCACATCAGCAGTGGGGATCTGTGCTTTCCCAGAGACGCAACATCTCATGGCGCTCGGCCGCGGCAGAGCCTCTCACCGAAAAGGCAAACGTCCGGCTCCTTCTATCACAAGGAAGGGCCCAGTCCTGAGAGCTCTTGCTGCTCTTCACGGTGCTTTGGCGCCCTATCTACAGGCACAACAGCAGTGGGGATCTGTGCTTTCCCAGAGACGCAACATCTCATGGCGCTCGGCCGCGGCAGAGCCTCTTGCCAAAAAGGTAAACGTCCGGCTGCTTCTCCCACAAGGAAGGGCCCAGCCCTGAAAGCTCTTGCTGCTCTTCACAGTGCATTGGCGCCCTGTCTACAGGCACAACAGCAGTGGGGATCTGTGCTTTCCCAGAGACGCAAGATCTCATGGCGCTCGTCCGCGGCAGAGCCTCTTGCCGAAAAGGCAAACGTCCGGCTCCTTCTCCCACAAGGAAGGGCCCAGCCCTGAAAGCTCTTGCTGCTCTTCACCTACCTTTGGCGCCCTACCTACAGGCACAACAGCAGTGGGGATCTGTGCTTTCCCAGAGACGCAAGATCTCATGGCGCTCGGCCGCGGCAGAGCCTCTTGCCGAAAAGGCAAACGTCCGGCTCCTTCTCCCACAAGGAAGGGCCCAGCCCTGAAAGCTGTTGCTGCTCGTCGCCTACCCTTGGCGCCCTATCTACAGGCACAACAGCAGTGGGGATCTGTGCTTTCCCAGAGACGCAACATCTCATGGCGCTCGGCCGCGGCAGAGCCCCTTGCCGAAAAGGCAAACGTCCGGCTGCTTCTCCCACAAGGAAGGGCCCAGCCCTGAAAGCTCTTGCTGCTCTTCACAGTGCCTTGGCGCCCTATCTACAGGCACAACAGCAGTGGGGATCTGTGCTTTCCCAGAGACGCAAGATCTCATGTCGCTTGGCCGCGGCAGAGCCCCTTGCCGAAAAGGCAAACGTCCGGCTCCTTCTCCCACAAGGAAGGGCCCAGCCCTGAAAGCTCTTGCTGCTTTTCACCTACCTTTGGCGCCCTACCTACAGGCACAACAGCAGTGGGGATCTGTGCTTTCCCAGAGACGCAACATCTCATGGCGCTCGGCCGCGGCAGAGCCTCTTGCCGAAAAGGCAAACGTCCGGCTCCTTCTCCCACAAGGAAGGGCCCAGCCCTGAAAGCTGTTGCTGCTCGTCGCCTACCCTTGGCGCCCTATCTACAGGCACAACAGCAGTGGGGATCTGTGCTTTCCCAGAGACGCAACATCTCATGGCGCTCGGCCGCGGCAGAGCCCCTTGCCGAAAAGGCAAACGTCCGGCTGCTTCTCCCACAAGGAAGGGCCCAGCCCTGAAAGCTCTTGCTGCTCTTCACAGTGCCTTGGCGCCCTATCTACAGGCACAACAGCAGTGGGGATCTGTGCTTTCCCAGAGACGCAACATCTCATGGCGCTCGGCCGCGGCAGAGCCCCTTGCCGAAAAGGCAAACGTCCGGCTCCTTCTCCCACAAGGAAGGGCCCAGCCCTGAAAGCTCTTGCTGCTCTTCACCGTGCCTTGGCGCCCTATCTACAGGCACATCAACAGTGGGGATCTGTGCTTTCCCAGAGACGCAACATCTGATGGCGCTCGGCCGCGGCAGAGCCTCTTGCCGAAAAGGCAAACGTCCGGCTCCTTCTCCCACAAGGAAGGGCCCAGCCCTGAAAGCTCTTGCTGCTCTTCACGGTGCCTTGGCGCCCTATCTACAGGCACATCAGCAGTGGGGATCTGTGCTTTCCCAGAGACGCAACATCTCATGGTGCTCGTCCGCGGCAGAGCCTCTTGCCGAAAAGGCAAACGTCCGGCTCCTTCTCCCACAAGGAAGGGCCCAGCCCTGAAAGCTCTTGCTGCTCTTCATGGTGCCTTGGCGCCCTACCTACAGGCACAACAGCAGTGGGGATCTGTGCTTTCCAGAGACGCAACATCTCATGGCGCTCGGCCGCGGCAGAGCCTCTTGCCGAAAAGGCAAACGACCGGCTCCTTCTCCCACAAGGAAGGGCCCAGCCCTGAAAGCTCTTGCTGCTCTTCACGGTGCCTTGGCGCCCTATCTACAGGCACATCAGCAGTGGGGATCTGTGCTTTCCCAGAGACGCAACATCTCATGGCGCTCGGCCGCGGCAGTGCCTCTTGCCGAAAAGGCAAACGTCCGGCTCCTTCTCCCACATGGAAGGGCCCAGCCCTGAAAGCTCTTGCTGCTCTTCACGGTGCCTTGGTGCCCTATCTACAGGCACAACAGCAGTGGGGATCTGTGCTTTCCCAGAGACGCAACATCTCATGGCGCTCGTCCGCGGCAGAGCCTCTTGCCGAAAAGGCAAACGTCCGGCTCCTTCTCCCACAAGGAAGGGCCCAGCCCTGAAAGCTGTTGCTGCTCTTCACGGTGCCTTGGCGCCCTATCTACAGGCACAACAGCACTGGGGATCTGTGCTTTCCCAGAGACGCAACATCTCATGGCGCTCGTCCGCGGCAGAGCCTCTTGCCGAAAAGGCAAACGTCCGGCTCCTTCTCCCACAAGGAAGGGCCCAGCCCTGAAAGCTCTTGCTGCTCTTCACGGTGCCTTGGCGCCCTATCTACAGGCACAACAGCAGTGGGGATCTGTGCTTTCCCAGAGACGCAACATCTCATGGCGCTCGTCCGCGGCAGAGCCTCTTGCCGAAAAGGCAAACGTCCGGCTCCTTCTCCCACAAGGAAGGGCCCAGCCCTGAAAGCTCTTGCTGCCCTTCACGGTGCCTTGGCGCCCTATCTACAGGCACAACAGCAGTGGGGATCTGTGCTTTCCCAGAGACGCAACATCTCATGGCGCTCGTCCGCGGCAGAGCCTCTTGCCGAAAAGAAAAACGTCCGGCTCCTTCTCCCACAAGGAAGGGCCCAGCCCTGAAAGCTCTTGCTGCTCCTCACGGTGCCTTGGCGCCCTATCTACAGGCACAACAGCAGTGGGGATCTGTGCTTTCCCAGAGACGCAACATCTCATGGCGCTCGGCCGCGGCAGAGCCTCTTGCCGAAAAGGCAAACGTCCGGCTCCTTCTCCCACAAGGAAGGGCCCAGCCCTGAAAGCTCTTGCTGCTCTTCACGGTGCCTTGGCGCCCTATGTACAGGCATATCAGCAGTGGGGATCTGTGCTTTCCCAGAGACGCAACATCTCATGGCGCTCGGCCGCGGCAGAGCCTCTTGCCGAAAAGGCAAACGTCCGGCTCCTTCTCCCACAAGGAAGGGCCCAGCCCTAAAAGATGTTGCTGCTCTTCACGGTGCCTTGGCGCCCTATCTACAGGCACAACAGCAGTGGGGATCTGTGCTTTCCCAGAGACGCAACATCTCATGGCGCTCGGCCGCGGCAGAGCCTCTTGCCGAAAAGGCAAACGTCCGGCTCCTTCTCCCACAAGGAAGGGCCCAGCCCTGAAAGCTCTTGCTGCTCTTCACGGTGCCTTGGCGCCCTATCTACAGGCACAACAGCAGTGGGGATCTGTGCTTTCCCAGAGACGCAACATCTCATGGCGCTCGGCCGCGGCAGAGCCTCTTGCCAAAAAGGCAAACGTCCGGCTCCTTCTCCCACAAGGAAGGGCCCAGCCCTGAAAGCTCTTGCTGCTCTTCACGGTGCCTTGGTGCCCTATCTACAGGCACAACAGCAGTGGGGATCTGTGCTTTCCCAGAGACGCAACATCTCATGGCGCTCGGCCGCGGCAGAGCCTCTTGCCGAAAAGGCAAACGTCCGGCTCCTTCTCCCACAAGGAAGGGCCCAGCCCTGAAAGATGTTGCTGCTCTTCACCTACCCTTGGCGCCCTATCTACAGGCACAACAGCAGTGGGGATCTGTGCTTTCCCAGAGACGCAACATCTCATGGCGCTCGGCCGCGGCAGAGCCTCTTGCCGAAAAGGCAAACATCCGGCTCCTTCTCCCACAAGGAAGGGCCCAGCCCTGAAAGCTCTTGCTGCTCTTCACGGTGCCTTGGCGCCCTATCTACAGGCACAACAGCAGTGGGGATCTGTGCTTTCCCAGAGACGCAAGATCTCATGGCGCTCGGCCGCGGCAGAGCCTCTCACCGAAAAGGCAAACGTCCGGCTCCTTCTATCACAAGGAAGGGCCCAGTCCTGAGAGCTCTTGCTGCTCTTCACGGTGCTTTGGTGCCCTATCTACAGGCACAACAGCAGTGGGGATCTGTGCTTTCCCAGAGACGCAACATCTCATGGCGCTCGGCCGCGGCAGAGCCTCTTGCCAAAAAGGTAAACGTCCGGCTCCTTCTCCCACAAGGAAGGGCCCAGCCCTGAAAGCTCTTGCTGCTCTTCACAGTGCCTTGGCGCCCTGTCTACAGGCACAACAGCAGTGGGGATCTGTGCTTTCCCAGAGACGCAAGATCTCATGGCGCTCGTCCGCGGCAGAGCCTCTTGCCGAAAAGGCAAACGTCCGGCTCCTTCTCCCACAAGGAAGGGCCCAGCCCTGAACGCTCTTGCTGCTCTTCACCTACCTTTGGCGCCCTACCTACAGGCACAACAGCAGTGGGGATCTGTGCTTTCCCAGAGACGCAAGATCTCATGGCGCTCGGCCGCGGCAGAGCCTCTTGCCGAAAAGGCAAACGTCCGGCTCCTTCTCCCACAAGGAAGGGCCCAGCCCTGAAAGCTCTTGCTGCTCGTCGACTACCCTTGGCGCCCTATCTACAGGCACAACAGCAGTGGGGATCTGTGCTTTCCCAGAGACGCAACATCTCATGGCGCTCGGCCGCGGCAGAGCCCCTTGCCGAAAAGGCAAACGTCCGGCTGCTTCTCCCACAAGGAAGGGCCCAGCCCTGAAAGCTCTTGCTGCTCTTCACAGTGCCTTGGCGCCCTATCTACAGGCACAACAGCAGTGGGGATCTGTGCTTTCCCAGAGACGCAACATCTCATGGCGCTCGGCCGCGGCAGAGCCCCTTGCCGAAAAGGCAAACGTCCGGCTCCTTCTCCCACAAGGAAGGGCCCAGCCCTGAAAGCTCTTGCTGCTCTTCACGGTGCCTTGGCGCCCTATCTACAGGCACATCAGCAGTGGGGATCTGTGCTTTCCCAGAGACGCAACATCTCATGGTGCTCGTCCGCGGCAGAGCCTCTTGCCGAAGAGGCAAACGTCCGGCTCCTTCTCCCACAAGGAAGGGCCCAGCCCTGAAAGCTCTTGCTGCTCTTCACGGTGCCTTGGCGCCCTACCTACAGGCACAACAGCAGTGGGGATCTGTGCTTTCCAGAGACGCAACATCTCATGGCGCTCGGCCGCGGCAGAGCCTCTTGCCGAAAAGGCAAACGACCGGCTCCTTCTCCCACTTGGAAGGGCCCAGCCCTGAAAGCTCTTGCTGCTCTTCACGGTGCCTTGGCGCCCTATCTACAGGCACAACAGCAGTGGGGATCTGTGCTTTCCCAGAGACGCAACATCTCATGGCGCTCGGCCGCGGCAGAGCCTCTTGCCGAAAAGGCAAACGTCCGGCTCCTTCTCCCACAAGGAAGGGCCCAGCCCTGAAAGCTCTTGCTGCTCTTCACGGTGCCTTGGCGCCCTATCTACAGGCACAACAGCAGTGGGGATCTGTGCTTTCCCAGAGACGCAAGATCTCATGGCGCTCGGCCGCGGCAGAGCCTCTTGCCAAAAAGGCAAACGTCCGGCTCCTTCTCCCACAAGGAAGGGCCCAGCCCTGAAAGATGTTGCTGCTCTTGACTAACCCTTGGCACCCTGTCTACAGGCACAACAGCAGTGGGGATCTGTACTTTCCCAGAGACGCAACATCTCATGGCGCTCGGCCGCGGCAGAGCCTCTTGCCGAAAAGACAAACGTCCGGCTCCTTCTCCCACAAGGAAGGGCCCAGCCCTGAAAGCTCTTTCTGCTCTTCACGGTGCCTTGGCGCCCTACCTACAGGCACAACAGCAGTGGGGATCTGTGCTTTCCCAGAGACGCAACATCTCATGGCGCTCGGCCGCGGCAGAGCCTCTTGCCGAAAAGGCAAACGTCCGGCTCCTTCTCCCACAAGGAAGGGCCCAGCCCTGAAAGCTCTTGCTGCTCTTCACGGTGCCTTGGCGCCCTACCTACAGGCACAACAGCAGTGGGGATCTGTGCTTTCCCAGAGACGCAACATCTCATGGCGCTCGTCCGCGGCAGAGCCTCTTGCCAAAAAGGCAAACGTCCGCCTCCTTCTCCCACTTGGAAGGGCCCAGCCCTGAAAGCTCTTGCTGCTCTTCACGGTGCCTTGGCGCCCTATCTACAGGCACAACAGCAGTGGGGATCTGTGCTTTCCCAGAGACGCAACATCTCATGGCGCTCGGCCGCGGCAGAGCCTCTTGCCGAAAAGGCAAACGTCCGGCTCCTTCTCCCACAAGGAAGGGCCCAGCCCTGAAAGCTCTTGCTGCTCTTCACGGTGCCTTGGCGCCCTATCTACAGGCACAACAGCAGTGGGGATCTGTGCTTTCCCAGAGACGCAAGATCTCATGGCGCTCGGCCGCGGCAGAGCCTCTTGCCAAAAAGGCAAACGTCCGGCTCCTTCTCCCACTTGGAAGGGCCCAGCCCTGAAAGCTCTTGCTGCTCTTCACGGTGCCTTGGCGCCCTATCTACAGGCACAACAGCAGTGGGGATCTGTGCTTTCCCAGAGACGCAACATCTCATGGCGCTCGTCCGCGGCAGAGCCTCTTGCCGAAAAGGCAAACGTCCGGCTCCTTCTCCCACAAGGAAGGGCCCAGCCCTGAAAGCTGTTGCTGCTCTTCACGGTGCCTTGGCGCCCTATCTACAGGCACAACAGCACTGGGGATCTGTGCTTTCCCAGAGACGCAACATCTCATGGCGCTCGGCCGCGGCAGAGCCTCTTGCCGAAAAGACAAACGTCCGGCTCCTTCTCCCACAAGGAAGGGCCCAGCCCTGAAAGCTCTTGCTGCCCTTCACGGTGCCTTGGCGCCCTATCTACAGGCACATCAGCAGTGGGGATCTGTGCTTTCCCAGAGACGCAACATCTCATGGCGCTCGGCCGCGGCAGAGCCTCTTGCCGAAAAGGCAAACGTCCGGCTCCTTCTCCCACAAGGAAGGGCCCAGCCCTGAAAGCTCTTGCTGCTCTTCACGGTGCCTTGGCGCCCTATCTACAGGCACAACAGCAGTGGGGATCTGTGCTTTCCCAGAGACGCAACATCTCATGGCGCTCGGCCGCGGCAGAGCCTCTTGCCGAAAAGGCAAACGTCCGGCTCCTTCTCCCACAAGGAAGGGCCCAGCCCTGAAAGCTCTTGCTGCTCTTCACGGTGCCTTGGCGCCCTACCTACAGGCACAACAGCAGTGGGGATCTGTGCTTTCCCAGAGACGCAACATCTCATGGCGCTCGTCCGCGGCAGAGCCTCTTGCCAAAAAGGCAAACGTCCGCCTCCTTCTCCCACTTGGAAGGGCCCAGCCCTGAAAGCTCTTGCTGCTCTTCACAGTGCCTTGGCGCCCTATCTACAGGCACAACAGCAGTGGGGATCTGTGCTTTCCCAGAGACGCAACATCTCATGGCGCTCGGCCGCGGCAGAGCCTCTTGCCGAAAAGGCAAACGTCCGGCTCCTTCTCCCACAAGGAAGCGCCCAGCCCTGAAAGCTCTTGCTGCTCTTCACGGTGCCTTGGCGCCCTATCTACAGGCACAACAGCAGTGGGGATCTGTGCTTTCCCAGAGACGCAACATCTCATGGCGCTCGGCCGCGGCAGAGCCTCTTGCCGAAAAGGCAAACGTCCGGCTCCTTCTCCCACAAGGAAGGGCCCAGCCCTGAAAGCTCTTGCTGCTCTTCACGGTGCCTTGGCGCCCTATCTACAGGCACAACAGCAGTGGGGATCTGTGCTTTCCCAGAGACGCAACATCTCATGGCGCTCGTCCGCGGCAGAGCCTCTTGCCGAAAAGGCAAACGTCCGGCTCCTTCTCCCACAAGGAAGCGCCCAGCCCTGAAAGCTCTTGCTGCTCTTCACGGTGCCTTGGCGCCCTATCTACAGGCACAACAGCAGTGGGGATCTGTGCTTTCCCAGAGACGCAACATCTCATGGCGCTCGGCCGCGGCAGAGCCTCTTGCCAAAAAGGTAAACGTCCGGCTCCTTCTCCCACAAGGAAGGGCCCAGCCCTGAAAGCTCTTGCTGCTCTTCACAGTGCATTGGCGCCCTGTCTACAGGCACAACAGCAGTGGGGATCTGTGCTTTCCCAGAGACGCAACATCTCATGGCGCTCGGCCGCGGCAGAGCCTCTTGCCGAAAAGGCAAACGTCCGGCTCCTTCTCCCACAAGGAAGGGCCCAGCCCTGAAAGCTCTTTCTGCTCTTCACGGTGCCTTGGCGCCCTACCTACAGGCACAACAGCAGTGGGGATCTGTGCTTTCCCAGAGACGCAACATCTCATGGCGCTCGGCCGCGGCAGAGCCTCTTGCCGAAAAGGCAAACGTCCGGCTCCTTCTCCCACAAGGAAGGGCCCAGCCCTGAAAGCTCTTGCTGCTCTTCACGGTGCCTTGGCGCCCTACCTACAGGCACAACAGCAGTGGGGATCTGTGCTTTCCCAGAGACGCAACATCTCATGGCGCTCGTCCGCGGCAGAGCCTCTTGCCAAAAAGGCAAACGTCCGCCTCCTTCTCCCACTTGGAAGGGCCCAGCCCTGAAAGCTCTTGCTGCTCTTCACGGTGCCTTGGCGCCCTATCTACAGGCACAACAGCAGTGGGGATCTGTGCTTTCCCAGAGACGCAACATCTCATGGCGCTCGGCCGCGGCAGAGCCTCTTGCCGAAAAGGCAAACGTCCGGCTCCTTCTCCCACAAGGAAGGGCCCAGCCCTGAAAGCTCTTGCTGCTCTTCACGGTGCCTTGGCGCCCTATCTACAGGCACAACAGCAGTGGGGATCTGTGCTTTCCCAGAGACGCAAGATCTCATGGCGCTCGGCCGCGGCAGAGCCTCTTGCCAAAAAGGCAAACGTCCGGCTCCTTCTCCCACAAGGAAGGGCCCAGCCCTGAAATCTCTTGCTGCTCTTCACAGTGCCTTGGCACCCTAACTACAGGCACAACAGCAGTGGGGATCTGTGCTTTCCCAGAGACGCAACATCTCATGGCGCTCGGCCGCGGCAGAGCCTCTTGCCGAAAAGGCAAACGACCGGCTCCTTCTCCCACAAGGAAGGGTCCAGCCCTGAAAGCTCTTGCTTCTCTTCACCTACCCCTGGTGCCCTATCTACAGGCACAACAGCAGTGGGGATCTGTGCTTTCCCAGAGACGCAAGATCTCATGGCGCTCGGCCGCGGCAGAGCCTCTTGCCGAAAAGGCAAACGTCCGGCTCCTTCTCCCACAAGGAAGGGCCCAGCCCCGAAAGCTCTTGCTGCCCTTCACGGTGCCTTGGCGCCCTATCTATAGGCACAACAGCAGTGGGGATCTGTGCTTTCCCAGAGACGCAACATCTCATGGCGCTCGGCCGCGGCAGAGCGTCTTGCCGAAAAGGCAAACGTCCGGCTCCTTCTCCCACAAGGAAGGGCCCAGCCCTGAAAGCTCTTGCTGCTCTTCACGGTGCCTTGGCGCCCTATCTACAGGCACAACAGCAGTGGGGATCTGTGCTTTCCCAGAGACGCAACATGTCATGGCGCTCGGCCGCGGCAGAGCCTCTTGCCGAAAAGGCAAACGTCCGGCTCCTTCTCCCACAAGGAAGGGCCCAGCCCTGAGAGCTCTTGCTGCTCTTCACGGTGCCTTGGTGCCCTATCTACAGGCACAACAGCAGTGGGGATCTGTGCTTTCCCAGAGACGCAACATCTCATGGCGCTCGGCCGCGGCAGAGCCTCTTGCCGAAAAGGCAAACGTCCGGCTCCTTCTCCCACAAGGAAGGGCCCAGCCCTGAAAGCTCTTGCTGCTCTTCACAGTGCCTTGGCGCCCTATCTACAGGCACAACAGCAGTGGGGATCTGTGCTTTCCCAGAGACGCAACATCTCATGGCGCTCGGCCGCGGCAGAGCCTCTTGCCGAAAAGTCAAACGTCCGGCTCCTTCTCCCACAAGGAAGGGCCCAGCCCCGAAAGCTCTTGCTGCTCTTCACGGTGCCTTGGCGCCCTATCTACAGGCACATCAGCAGTGGGGATCTGTGCTTTTCCAGAGACGCAAGATCTCATGGCGCTCGGCCGCGGCAGAGCCTCTTGCCAAAAAGGCAAACGTCCGGCTCCTTCTCCCGCAAGGAAGGGCCCAGCCCTGAAAGCTCTTGCTGCTCTTCACAGTGCCTTGGCACCCTAACTACAGGCACAACAGCAGTGGGGATCTGTGCTTTCCCAGAGATGCAACATCTCATGGCGCTCGGCCGCGGCAGAGCCTCTTGCCGAAAAGGCAAACGTCCGGCTCCTTCTCCCACAAGGAAGGGCCCAGCCCTGAAAGATGTTGCTGCTCTTGACTAACCCTTGGCACCCTGTCTACAGGCACAACAGCAGTGGGGATCTGTACTTTCCCAGAGACGCAACATCTCATGGCGCTCGGCCGCGGCAGAGCCTCTTGCCGAAAAGACAAACGTCCGGCTCCTTCTCCCACAAGGAAGGGCCCAGCCCTGAAAGCTCTTTCTGCTCTTCACGGTGCCTTGGCGCCCTACCTACAGGCACAACAGCAGTGGGGATCTGTGCTTTCCCAGAGACGCAACATCTCATGGGGCTCGGCCGCGGCAGAGCCTCTTGCCGAAAAGGCAAACGTCCGGCTCCTTCTCCCACAAGGAAGGGCCCAGCCCTGAAAGCTCTTGCTGCTCTTCACGGTGCCTTGGCGCCCTATCTACAGGCACAACAGCAGTGGGGATCTGTGCTTTCCCAGAGACGCAACATCTCATGGCGCTCGGCCGCGGCAGAGCCTCTTGCCGAAAAGGCAAACGTCCGGCTCCTTCTCCCACAAGGAAGGGCCCAGCCCTGAAAGCTCTTGCTGCTCTTCACGGTGCCTTGGCGCCCTATCTACAGGCACAACAGCAGTGGGGATCTGTGCTTTCCCAGAGACGCAAGATCTCATGGCGCTCGGCCGCGGCAGAGCCTCTTGCCAAAAAGGCAAACGTCCGGCTCCTTCTCCCACAAGGAAGGGCCCAGCCCTGAAATCTCTTGCTGCTCTTCACAGTGCCTTGGCACCCTAACTACAGGCACAACAGCAGTGGGGATCTGTGCTTTCCCAGAGACGCAACATCTCATGGCGCTCGGCCGCGGCAGAGCCTCTTGCCGAAAAGGCAAACGACCGGCTCCTTCTCCCACAAGGAAGGGTCCAGCCCTGAAAGCTCTTGCTTCTCTTCACCTACCCCTGGTGCCCTATCTACAGGCACAACAGCAGTGGGGATCTGTGCTTTCCCAGAGACGCAAGATCTCATGGCGCTCGGCCGCGGCAGAGCCTCTTGCCGAAAAGGCAAACGTCCGGCTCCTTCTCCCACAAGGAAGGGCCCAGCCCCGAAAGCTCTTGCTGCCCTTCACGGTGCCTTGGCGCCCTATCTATAGGCACAACAGCAGTGGGGATCTGTGCTTTCCCAGAGACGCAACATCTCATGGCGCTCGGCCGCGGCAGAGCGTCTTGCCGAAAAGGCAAACGTCCGGCTCCTTCTCCCACAAGGAAGGGCCCAGCCCTGAAAGCTCTTGCTGCTCTTCACGGTGCCTTGGCGCCCTATCTACAGGCACAACAGCAGTGGGGATCTGTGCTTTCCCAGAGACGCAACATCTCATGGCGCTCGGCCGCGGCAGAGCCTCTTGCCGAAAAGGCAAACGTCCGGCTCCTTCTCCCACAAGGAAGGGCCCAGCCCTGAAAGCTCTTGCTGCTCTTCACGGTGCCTTGGTGCCCTATCTACAGGCACAACAGCAGTGGGGATCTGTGCTTTCCCAGAGACGCAACATCTCATGGCGCTCGGCCGCGGCAGAGCCTCTTGCCGAAAAGGCAAACGTCCGGCTCCTTCTCCCACAAGGAAGGGCCCAGCCCTGAAAGCTCTTGCTGCTCTTCACAGTGCCTTGGCGCCCTATCTACAGGCACAACAGCAGTGGGGATCTGTGCTTTCCCAGAGACGCAACATCTCATGGCGCTCGGCCGCGGCAGAGCCTCTTGCCGAAAAGTCAAACGTCCGGCTCCTTCTCCCACAAGGAAGGGCCCAGCCCCGAAAGCTCTTGCTGCTCTTCACGGTGCCTTGGCGCCCTATCTACAGGCACATCAGCAGTGGGGATCTGTGCTTTTCCAGAGACGCAAGATCTCATGGCGCTCGGCCGCGGCAGAGCCTCTTGCCAAAAAGGCAAACGTCCGGCTCCTTCTCCCACAAGGAAGGGCCCAGCCCTGAAAGCTCTTGCTGCTCTTCACAGTGCCTTGGCACCCTAACTACAGGCACAACAGCAGTGGGGATCTGTGCTTTCCCAGAGATGCAACATCTCATGGCGCTCGGCCGCGGCAGAGCCTCTTGCCGAAAAGGCAAACGTCCGGCTCCTTCTCCCACAAGGAAGGGCCCAGCCCTGAAAGATGTTGCTGCTCTTGACTAACCCTTGGCACCCTGTCTACAGGCACAACAGCAGTGGGGATCTGTACTTTCCCAGAGACGCAACATCTCATGGCGCTCGGCCGCGGCAGAGCCTCTTGCCGAAAAGACAAACGTCCGGCTCCTTCTCCCACAAGGAAGGGCCCAGCCCTGAAAGCTCTTTCTGCTCTTCACGGTGCCTTGGCGCCCTACCTACAGGCACAACAGCAGTGGGGATCTGTGCTTTCCCAGAGACGCAACATCTCATGGGGCTCGGCCGCGGCAGAGCCTCTTGCCGAAAAGGCAAACGTCCGGCTCCTTCTCCCACAAGGAAGGGCCCAGCCCTGAAAGCTCTTGCTGCTCTTCACGGTGCCTTGGCGCCCTACCTACAGGCACAACAGCAGTGGGGATCTGTGCTTTCCCAGAGACGCAACATCTCATGGCGCTCGTCCGCGGCAGAGCCTCTTGCCAAAAAGGCAAACGTCCGCCTCCTTCTCCCACTTGGAAGGGCCCAGCCCTGAAAGCTCTTGCTGCTCTTCACGGTGCCTTGGCGCCCTATCTACAGGCACAACAGCAGTGGGGATCTGTGCTTTCCCAGAGACGCAACATCTCATGGCGCTCGGCCGCGGCAGAGCCTCTTGCCGAAAAGGCAAACGTCCGGCTCCTTCTCCCACAAGGAAGGGCCCAGCCCTGAAAGCTCTTGCTGCTCTTCACGGTGCCTTGGCGCCCTATCTACAGGCACAACAGCAGTGGGGATCTGTGCTTTCCCAGAGACGCAAGATCTCATGGCGCTCGGCCGCGGCAGAGCCTCTTGCCAAAAAGGCAAACGTCCGGCTCCTTCTCCCACAAGGAAGGGCCCAGCCCTGAAATCTCTTGCTGCTCTTCACAGTGCCTTGGCACCCTAACTACAGGCACAACAGCAGTGGGGATATGTGCTTTCCCAGAGACGCAACATCTCATGGCGCTCGGCCGCGGCAGAGCCTCTTGCCGAAAAGGCAAACGTCCGCCTCCTTCTCCCACAAGGAAGGGCCCAGCCCTGAAAGATGTTGCTGTTCTTCACTAACCCTTGGCACCCTACCTACAGGCACAACAGCAGTGGGGATCTGAGCTTTCCCAGAGACGCAAGATCTCATGGCGCTCGGCCGCGGCAGAGCCTCTTGCCGAAAAGGCAAACGTCCGGCTCCTTCTCCCACAAGGAAGGGCCCAGCCCTGAAAGCTCTTGCTGCTCTTCACGGTGCCTTGGCGCCCTATCTACAGGCACAACAGCAGTGGGGATCTGTGCCTTCCCAGAGACGCAACATCTCATGGCGCTCGGCCGCGGCAGAGCCTCTTGCCGAAAAGGCAAACGTCCGGCTCCTTCTCCCAGAATTCAGGACACAGCCCTGAAAGCTCTTGCTGCCCTTAACGGTGCCTTGGCGCCCTATCTACAGGCACATCAGCAGTGGGGATCTGTGCTTTCCCAGAGACGCAACATCTCATGGCGCTCGGCCGCGGCAGAGCCTCTTGCCGAAAAGAAAAACGTCCGGCTCCTTCTCCCACAAGGAAGGGCCCAGCCCTGAAAGCTCTTGCTGCTCTTCACGGTGCCTTGGCGCCCTACCTACAGGCACAACAGCAGTGGGGATCTGTGCTTTCCCAGAGACGCAACATCTCATGGCGCTCGGCCGCGGCAGAGCCTCTTGCCGAAAAGGCAAACGTCCGGCTCCTTCTCCCACAAGGAAGGGCCCAGCCCTGAAAGATGTTGCTGCTGTTCACGGTGCCTTGGCGCCCTATCTACAGGCACAGCAGCAGTGGGGATCTGTGCTTTCCCAGAGACGCAACATCTCATGGCGCTCGGCCGCGGCAGAGCCTCTTGCCAAAAAGGCAAACGTCCGGCTCCTTCTCCCAGAATTCAGTACACAGCCCTGAAAGCTCTTGCTGCTCTTCACGGTGCCTTGGCGCCCTATCTACAGGCACAACAGCAGTGGGGATCTGTGCTTTCCCAGAGACGCAACATCTCATGGCGCTCGGCCGCGGCAGAGCCTCTTGCCGAAAAGGCAAACGTCCGGCTCCTTCTCCCACAAGGAAGGGCCCAGCCCTGAAAGCTCTTGCTGCTCTTCACGGTGCCTTGGTGCCCTATCTACAGGCACAACAGCAGTGGGGATCTGTGCTTTCCCAGAGACGCAACATCTCATGGCGCTCGGCCGCGGCAGAGCCTCTTGCCGAAAAGGCAAACGTCCGGCTCCTTCTCCCACAAGGAAGGGCCCAGCCCTGAAAGCTCTTGCTGCTCTTCACAGTGCCTTGGCGCCCTATCTACAGGCACAACAGCAGTGGGGATCTGTGCTTTCCCAGAGACGCAACATCTCATGGCGCTCGGCCGCGGCAGAGCCTCTTGCCGAAAAGGCAAACGTCCGGCTCCTTCTCCCACAAGGAAGGGCCCAGCCCCGAAAGCTCTTGCTGCTCTTCACGGTGCCTTGGCGCCCTATCTACAGGCACATCAGCAGTGGGGATCTGTGCTTTTCCAGAGACGCAAGATCTCATGGCGCTCGGCCGCGGCAGAGCCTCTTGCCAAAAAGGCAAACGTCCGGCTCCTTCTCCCACAAGGAAGGGCCCAGCCCTGAAAGCTCTTGCTGCTCTTCACAGTGCCTTGGCACCCTAACTACAGGCACAACAGCAGTGGGGATCTGTGCTTTCCCAGAGATGCAACATCTCATGGCGCTCGGCCGCGGCAGAGCCTCTTGCCGAAAAGGCAAACGTCCGGCTCCTTCTCCCACAAGGAAGGGCCCAGCCCTGAAAGATGTTGCTGCTCTTGACTAACCCTTGGCACCCTGTCTACAGGCACAACAGCAGTGGGGATCTGTACTTTCCCAGAGACGCAACATCTCATGGCGCTCGGCCGCGGCAGAGCCTCTTGCCGAAAAGACAAACGTCCGGCTCCTTCTCCCACAAGGAAGGGCCCAGCCCTGAAAGCTCTTTCTGCTCTTCACGGTGCCTTGGCGCCCTACCTACAGGCACAACAGCAGTGGGGATCTGTGCTTTCCCAGAGACGCAACATCTCATGGGGCTCGGCCGCGGCAGAGCCTCTTGCTGAAAAGGCAAACGTCCGGCTCCTTCTCCCACAAGGAAGGGCCCAGCCCTGAAAGCTCTTGCTGCTCTTCACGGTGCCTTGGCGCCCTACCTACAGGCACAACAGCAGTGGGGATCTGTGCTTTCCCAGAGACGCAACATCTCATGGCGCTCGGCCGCGGCAGAGCCTCTTGCCAAAAAGGCAAACGTCCGCCTCCTTCTCCCACTTGGAAGGGCCCAGCCCTGAAAGCTCTTGCTGCTCTTCACGGTGCCTTGGCGCCCTATCTACAGGCACAACAGCAGTGGGGATCTGTGCTTTCCCAGAGACGCAACATCTCATGGCGCTCGGCCGCGGCAGAGCCTCTTGCCGAAAAGGCAAACGTCCGGCTCCTTCTCCCACAAGGAAGGGCCCAGCCCTGAAAGCTCTTGCTGCTCTTCACGGTGCCTTGGCGCCCTATCTACAGGCACAACAGCAGTGGGGATCTGTGCTTTCCCAGAGACGCAAGATCTCATGGCGCTCGGCCGCGGCAGAGCCTCTTGCCAAAAAGGCAAACGTCCGGCTCCTTCTCCCACAAGGAAGGGCCCAGCCCTGAAATCTCTTGCTGCTCTTCACAGTGCCTTGGCACCCTAACTACAGGCACAACAGCAGTGGGGATATGTGCTTTCCCAGAGACGCAACATCTCATGGCGCTCGGCCGCGGCAGAGCCTCTTGCCGAAAAGGCAAACGTCCGCCTCCTTCTCCCACAAGGAAGGGCCCAGCCCTGAAAGATGTTGCTGTTCTTCACTAACCCTTGGCACCCTACCTACAGGCACAACAGCAGTGGGGATCTGAGCTTTCCCAGAGACGCAAGATCTCATGGCGCTCGGCCGCGGCAGAGCCTCTTGCCGAAAAGGCAAACGTCCGGCTCCTTCTCCCACAAGGAAGGGCCCAGCCCTGAAAGCTCTTGCTGCTCTTCACGGTGCCTTGGCGCCCTATCTACAGGCACAACAGCAGTGGGGATCTGTGCCTTCCCAGAGACGCAACATCTCATGGCGCTCGGCCGCGGCAGAGCCTCTTGCCGAAAAGGCAAACGTCCGGCTCCTTCTCCCAGAATTCAGGACACAGCCCTGAAAGCTCTTGCTGCCCTTAACGGTGCCTTGGCGCCCTATCTACAGGCACATCAGCAGTGGGGATCTGTGCTTTCCCAGAGACGCAACATCTCATGGCGCTCGGCCGCGGCAGAGCCTCTTGCCGAAAAGAAAAACGTCCGGCTCCTTCTCCCACAAGGAAGGGCCCAGCCCTGAAAGCTCTTGCTGCTCTTCACGGTGCCTTGGCGCCCTACCTACAGGCACAACAGCAGTGGGGATCTGTGCTTTCCCAGAGACGCAACATCTCATGGCGCTCGGCCGCGGCAGAGCCTCTTGCCGAAAAGGCAAACGTCCGGCTCCTTCTCCCACAAGGAAGGGCCCAGCCCTGAAAGGTGTTGCTGCTGTTCACGGTGCCTTGGCGCCCTATCTACAGGCACAGCAGCAGTGGGGATCTGTGCTTTCCCAGAGACGCAACATCTCATGGCGCTCGGCCGCGGCAGAGCCTCTTGCCAAAAAGGCAAACGTCCGGCTCCTTCTCCCAGAATTCAGTACACAGCCCTGAAAGCTCTTGCTGCTCTTCACGGTGCCTTGGCGCCCTATCTACAGGCACAACAGCAGTGGGGATCTGTGCTTTCCCAGAGACGCAACATCTCATGGCGCTCGGCCGCGGCAGAGCCTCTTGCCGAAAAGACAAACGTCCGGCTCCTTCTCCCACAAGGAAGGGCCCAGCCCTGAAAGATGTTGCTGCTCTTCACAGTGCCTTGGCGCCCTATCTACAGGCACAACAGCAGTGGGGATCTGTGCTTTCCCAGAGACGCAACATCTCATGGCGCTCGGCCGCGGCAGAGCCTCTTGCCGAACAGGCAAACGTCCGGCTCCTTCTCGCACAAGGAAGGGCCCAGCCCTGAAAGCTGTTGCTGCTCTTCACGGTGCCTTGGCGCCCTACCTACAGGCACAACAGCAGTGGGGATCTGTGCTTTCCCAGAGACGCAACATCTCATGGCGCTCGGCCGCGGTAGAGCCTCTTGCCGAAAAGGCAAACGTCCGGCTCCTTCTCCCACAAGGAAGGGCCCAGCCCTGAAAGCCCTTGCTGCTCTTCACGGTGCCTTGGCGCCCTACCTACAGGCACAACAGCAGTGGGGATCTGTGCTTTCCCAGAGACGCAACATCTCATGGGGCTCGGCCGCGGCAGAGCCTCTTGCCGAAAAGGCAAACGTCCGGCTCCTTCTCCCACAAGGAAGGGCCCAGCCCTGAAAGCTCTTGCTGCTCTTCACGGTGCCTTGGCACCCTACCTACAGGCACAACAGCAGTGGGGATCTGTGCTTTCCCAGAGACGCAACATCTCATGGCGCTCGGCCGCGGCAGAGCCTCTTGCCGAAAAGGCAAACGTCTGGCTCCTTCTCCCACAAGGAAGGGCCCAGCTCTGAAAGCTCTTGCTGCTCTTCACGGTGCCTTGGTGCCCTATCTACAGGCACAACAGCAGTGGGGATCTGTGCTTTCCCAGAGACGCAACATCTCATGGCGCTCTGTCGCGGCAGAGCCTCTTGCCGAAAAGAAAAACGTCCGGCTCCTTCTCCCACAAGGAAGGGCCCAGCCCTGAAAGCTCTTGCTGCTCTTCACGGTGCCTTGGCGCCCTATCTACAGGCACAACAGCAGTGGGGATCTGTGCTTTCCCAGAGACGCAACATCTCATGGCGCTCGGCCGCGGCAGAGCCTCTTGCCGAAAAGGCAAACGTCCGGCTCCTTCTCCCACAAGGAAGGGCCCAGCCCTGAAAGATGTTGGTGCTCTTCACAGTGCCTGGGCGCCCTATCTACAGGCACAACAGCAGTGGGGATCTGTGCTTTCCCAGAGACGCAACATCTCATGGCGCTCGGCCGCGGCAGAGCCTCTTGCCGAAAAGGCAAACGTCCGGCTCCTTCTCCCACAAGGAAGGGCCCAGCCCTTAAAGCTCTTGCTGCTCTTCACCTACCGTTGGCACCCTACCTACAGGCACAACAGCACTGGGGATCTGTGCTTTCCCAGAGACGCAATATCTCATGGCGCTCGGCCGCGGCTGAGCCTCTTGCCGAAAAGGCAAACGTCCGGCTCCTTCTCCCACAAGGAAGGGCCCAGCCCTGAAAGCTCTTGCTGCTCTTCACAGTGCCTTGGCGCCCTGTCTACAGGCACAACAGCAGTGGGGATCTGTGCTTTCCCAGAGACGCAACATCTCATGGCGCTCGGCCGCGGCAGAGCCTCTTGCCGAAAAGGCAAACGTCCGGCGCCTTCTCCCAGAATTCAGGACACAGCACTGAAAGCTCTTGCTGCCCTTCACGCTGCCTTGGCGCCCTATCTACAGGCACATCAGCAGTGGGGATCTGTGCTTTCCCAGAGACGCAACATCTCATGGCGCTCGGCCGCGGCAGAGCCTCTTGCCGAAAAGACAAAAGTCCGGCTCCTTCTCCCACAAGGAAGGGCCCAGCCCTGAGAGCCCTTGCTGCTCTTCAAGGTGCCTTGGCGCCCTATCTACAGGCACAACAGCAGTGGGGATCTGTGCTTTCCCAGAGACGCAACATCTCATGGCGCTCGGCCGCGGCAGAGCCTCTTGCCAAAAAGGCAAACGTCCGGCTCCTTCTCCCACAAGGAAGGGCCCAGCCCTGAGAGCCCTTGCTGCTCTTCATGGTGCCTTTCCGCCCTACCTACAGGCACAACAGCAGTGGGGATCTGTGCTTTCCCAGAGACGCAACATCTCATGGCGCTCGGCCGCGGCAGAGTCTCTTGCCGAAAAGGCAAACGTCTGGCTCCTTCTCCCACAAGGAAGGGCCCAGCCCTGAAAGCTCTTGCTGCTCTTCACGGTGCCTTGGCGCCCTACCTAGAGGCACAACAGCAGTGGGGATCTGTGCTTTCCCAGAGACGCAACATCTCATGGCGCTCGGCCGCAGCAGAGCCTCTTGCCGAAAAGGCAAACGTCCGGCTCCTTCTCCCACAAGGAAGGGCCCAGCCCTGAAAGCTCTTGCTGCTCTTCACGGTGCCTTGGCGCCCTATCTACAGGCACAACAGCAGTGGGGATCTGTGCTTTCCCAGAGACGCAACATCTCATGGGGCTCGGCCGCGGCAGAGCCTCTTGCCAAAAAGGCAAACGTCCGGCTCCTTCTCCCACAAGGAAGGGCCCAGCCCTGAAAGCTCTTGCTGCTCTTCACAGTGCCTTGGCACCCTATCTACAGGCACAACAGCAGTGGGGATCTGTGCTTTCCCAGAGACGCAACATCTCATGGCGCTCGGCCGCGGCAGAGCCTCTTGCCCAAAAGGCAAACGTCCGGCTCCTTCTCCCACAAGGAAGGGCCCAGCCCTGAAAGCTGTTGGTGCTCTTCACGGTGCCTTGGCGCCCTATCTACAGGCACAACAGCACTGGGGATCTGTGCTTTCCCAGAGAGGCAACATCTCATGGCGCTCGGCCGCGGCAGAGCCTGTTGCCGAAAAGGCAAACGTCCGGCTCCTTCTCCCACAAGGAAGCGCCCAGCCCTGAAAGCTGTTCCTGCTCTTCATGGTGCCTTGGCGCCCTATCTACAGGCACAACAGCAGTGGGGATCTGTGCTTTCCCAGAGACGCAACATCTCATGGCGCTCGGCCGCGGCAGAGCCTCTTGCCGAAAAGGCAAACGTCCGGCTCCTTCTCCCACAAGGAAGGGCCCAGCCCTGAAAGCTCTTGCTGCTCTTCACCTACCCTTGGTGCCCTATCTACAGGCACAACAGCAGTGGGGATCTGTGCTTTCCCAGAGACGCAACATCTCATGGCGCTCGGCCGCGGCAGAGCCTCTTGCCGAAAAGGCAAACGTCCGGCTCCTTCTCCCACAAGGAAGGGCCCAGCCCTGAAAGCTCTTGCTGCCCTTCACGGTGCCTTGGCGCCCTATCTACAGGCACATCAGCAGTGGGGATCTGTGCTTTCCCAGAGACGCAACATCTCATGGCGCTCGGCCGCGGCAGAGCCTCTTGCCGAAAAGGCAAACGTCCGGCTCCTTCTCCCACAAGGAAGGGCCCAGCCCTGAAAGCTCTTGCTGCCCTTCACGGTGCCTTGGCGCCCTATCTACAGGCACAACAGCAGTGGGGATCTGTGCTTTCCCAGAGACGCAACATCTCATGGCGCTCGGCCGCGGCAGAGCCTCTTGCCAAAAAGGCAAACGTCCGGCTCCTTCTCCCACAAGGAAGGGCCCAGCCCTGAAAGCTCTTGCTGCTCTTCACAGTGCCTTGGCGCCCTATCTACAGGCACAACAGCAGTGGGGATCTGTGCTTTCCCAGAGACGCAAGATCTCATGGCGCTCGGCCGCGGCAGAGCCTCTTGCCAAAAAGGCAAACGTCCGGCTCCTTCTCCCACAAGGAAGGGCCCAGCCCCGAAAGCTCTTGCTGCTCTTCACCTACCCTTGGCGCCCTATCTACAGGCACAAACAGCAGTGGGGATCTGTGCTTTCCCAGAGACGCAAGATCTCATGGCGCTCGGCCGCGGCAGAGCCTCTTGCCGAAAAGGCAAACGTCCAGGCTCCTTCTCCCACAAGGAAGGGCCCAGCCCCGAAAGCTCTTGCTGCTCTTCACGGTGCCTTGGCGCCCTATCTACAGGCACAACAGCAGTGGGGATCTGTGCTTTCCCAGAGACGCAAGATCTCATGGCGCTCGGCCGCGGCAGTGCCTCTTGCCGAAAAGGCAAACGTCCGGCTCTTTCTCCCACATGGAAGGGCCCAGCCCTGAAAGCTCTTGCTGCTCTTCACGGTGCCTTGGCGCCCTATCTACAGGCACAACAGCAGTGGGGATCTGTGCTTTCCCAGAGACGCAACATCTCATGACGCTTGGCCGCGCCAGAGCCTCTTGCCGAAAAGGCAAACGTCCGGCTCCTTCTCCCACAAGGAAGGGCCCAGCCCTGAGAGCCCTTGCTGCTCTTCAAGGTGCCTTGGCGCCCTATCTACAGGCACAACAGCAGTGGGGATCTGTGCTTTCCCAGAGACGCAACATCTCATGGCGCTCGGCCGCGGGCAGAGCCTCTTGCCGAAAAGGCAAACGTCCGGCTCCTTCTCCCACAAGGAAGGGCCCAGCCCTGAGAGCCCTTGCTGCTCTTCATGGTGCCTTTCCGCCCTACCTACAGGCACAACAGCAGTGGGGATCTGTGCTTTCCCAGAGACGCAACATCTCATGGCGCTCGGCCGCGGCAGAGTCTCTTGCCGAAAAGGCAAACGTCTGGCTCCTTCTCCCACAAGGAAGGGCCCAGCCCTGAAAGCTCTTGCTGCTCTTCACGGTGCCTTGGCGCCCTACCTAGAGGCACAACAGCAGTGGGGATCTGTGCTTTCCCAGAGACGCAACATCTCATGGCGCTCGGCCGCAGCAGAGCCTCTTGCCGAAAAGGCAAACGTCCGGCTCCTTCTATCACAAGGAAGGGCCCAGCCCTGAAAGCTCTTGCTGCTCTTCACGGTGCCTTGGCGCCCTATCTACAGGCACAACAGCAGTGGGGATCTGTGCTTTCCCAGAGACGCAACATCTCATGGGGCTCGGCCGCGGCAGAGCCTCTTGCCAAAAAGGCAAACGTCCGGCTCCTTCTCCCACAAGGAAGGGCCCAGCCCTGAAAGCTCTTGCTGCTCTTCACAGTGCCTTGGCACCCTATCTACAGGCACAACAGCAGTGGGGATCTGTGCTTTCCCAGAGACGCAACATCTCATGGCGCTCGGCCGCGGCAGAGCCTCTTGCCCAAAAGGCAAACGTCCGGCTCCTTCTCCCACAAGGAAGGGCCCAGCCCTGAAAGCTGTTGGTGCTCTTCACGGTGCCTTGGCGCCCTATCTACAGGCACAACAGCACTGGGGATCTGTGCTTTCCCAGAGAGGCAACATCTCATGGCGCTCGGCCGCGGCAGAGCCTGTTGCCGAAAAGGCAAACGTCCGGCTCCTTCTCCCACAAGGAAGCGCCCAGCCCTGAAAGCTGTTCCTGCTCTTCATGGTGCCTTGGCGCCCTATCTACAGGCACAACAGCAGTGGGGATCTGTGCTTTCCCAGAGACGCAACATCTCATGGCGCTCGGCCGCGGCAGAGCCTCTTGCCGAAAAGGCAAACGTCCGGCTCCTTCTCCCACAAGGAAGGGCCCAGCCCTGAAAGCTCTTGCTGCTCTTCACCTACCCTTGGTGCCCTATCTACAGGCACAACAGCAGTGGGGATCTGTGCTTTCCCAGAGACGCAACATCTCATGGCGCTCGGACCGCGGCAGAGCCTCTTGCCGAAAAGGCAAACGTCCGGCTCCTTCTCCCACAAGGAAGGGCCCAGCCCTGAAAGCTCTTGCTGCCCTTCACGGTGCCTTGGCGCCCTATCTACAGGCACATCAGCAGTGGGGATCTGTGCTTTCCCAGAGACGCAACATCTCATGGCGCTCGGCCCGCGGCAGAGCCTCTTGCCGAAAAGGCAAACGTCCGGCTCCTTCTCGCACAAGGAAGGGCGCAGCCCTGAAAGCTCTTGCTGCCCTTCACGGTGCCTTGGCGCCCTATCTACAGGCACAACAGCAGTGGGGATCTGTGCTTTCCCAGAGACGCAACATCTCATGGCGCTCGGCCGCGGCAGAGCCTCTTGCCAAAAAGGCAAACGTCCGGCTCCTTCTCCCACAAGGAAGGGCCCAGCCCTGAAAGCTCTTGCTGCTCTTCACAGTGCCTTGGCGCCCTATCTACAGGCACAACAGCAGTGGGGATCTGTGCTTTCCCAGAGACGCAAGATCTCATGGCGCTCGGCCCGCGGCAGAGCCTCTTGCCAAAAAGGCAAACGTCCGGCTCCTTCTCCCACAAGGAAGGGCCCAGCCCCGAAAGCTCTTGCTGCTCTTCACCTACCCTTGGCGCCCTATCTACAGGCACAACAGCAGTGGGGATCTGTGCTTTCCCAGAGACGCAAGATCTCATGGCGCTCGGCCGCGGCAGAGCCTCTTGCCGAAAAGGCAAACGTCCGGCTCCTTCTCCCACAAGGAAGGGCCCAGCCCCGAAAGCTCTTGCTGCTCTTCACGGTGCCTTGGCGCCCTATCTACAGGCACAACAGCAGTGGGGATCTGTGCTTTCCCAGAGACGCAAGATCTCATGGCGCTCGGCCGCGGCAGTGCCTCTTGCCGAAAAGGCAAAACGTCCGGCTCTTTCTCCCACAAGGAAGGGCCCAGCCCTGAAAGCTCTTGCTGCTCTTCACGGTGCCTTGGCGCCCTATCTACAGGCACAACAGCAGTGGGGATCTGTGCTTTCCCAGAGACGCAACATCTCATGGCGCTCGGCCGCGCCAGAGCCTCTTGCCGAAAAGGCAAACGTCCGGCTCCTTCTCCCACAAGGAAGGGCCCAGCCCTGAAAGATCTTGCTGCCCTTCACGGTGCCTTGGCGCCCTATCTACAGGCACAACAGCAGTGGGGATCTGTGCTTTCCCAGAGACGCAACATCTCCATGGCGCTCGCGTCCGCGGCAGAGCCTCTTGCTTAAAAGGCAAACGTCCGCCTCCTTCTCCCACAAGGAAGGGCCCAGCCCTGAAAGCTCTTGCTGCTCTTCACGGTGCCTTGGCGCCCTATCTACAGGCACAACAGCAGTGGGGATCTGTGCTTTCCCAGAGACGCAACATCTCATGGCGCTCGTCCGCGGCAGAGCCTCTTGCCAAAAAGGCAAACGTCCGGCTCCTTCTCCCACAAGGAAGGGCCCAGCCCTGAAAGCTCTTGCTGCTCTTCACGGTGCCTTTGGCGCCCTATCTACAGGCACAACAGCAGTGGGGATCTGTGCTTTCCCAGAGACGCAACATCTCATGGCGCTCGGCCCGCGGCAGAGCGTCTTGCCGAAAAGGCAAACGTCCGGCTCCTTCTCCCACAAGGAAGGGCCCAGCCCTGAAAGCTCTTGCTGCTCTTCACGGTGCCTTGGCGCCCTATCTACAGGCACAACAGCAGTGGGGATCTGTGCTTTCCCAGAGACGCAACATCTCATGGCGCTCAGCCGCGGCAGAGCCTCTTGCCGAAAAGGCAAACGTCCGGCTCCTTCTCCCACAAGGAAGGGCCCAGCCCTGAAAGCTCTTGCTGCTCTTCACAGTGCCTTGGCGCCCTATCTACAGGCACAACAGCAGTGGGGATCTGTGCTTTCCCAGAGACGCAACATCTCATGGCGCTCGGCCGCGGCAGAGCCTCTTGCCGAAAAGTCAAACGTCCGGCTCCTTCTCCCACAAGGAAGGGCCCAGCCCCGAAAGCTCTTGCTGCTCTTCACGGTGCCTTGGCGCCCTATCTACAGGCACAACAGCAGTGGGGATCTGTGCTTTTCCAGAGACGCAAGATCTCATGGCGCTCGGCCGCGGCAGAGCCTCTTGCCAAAAAGGCAAACGTCCGGCTCCTTCTCCCACAAGGAAGGGCCCAGCCCTGAAAGCTCTTGCTGCTCTTCACAGTGCCTTGGCACCCTAACTACAGGCACAACAGCAGTGGGGATCTGTGCTTTCCCAGAGATGCAACATCTCATGGCGCTCGGCCGCGGCAGAGCCTCTTGCCGAAAAGGCAAACGTCCGGCTCCTTCTCCCACAAGGAAGGGCCCAGCCCTGAAAGATGTTGCTGCTCTTCACTAACCCTTGGCACCCTGTCTACAGGCACAACAGCAGTGGGGATCTGTACTTTCCCAGAGACGCAACATCTCATGGCGCTCGGCCGCGGCAGAGCCTCTTGCCGAAAAGACAAACGTCCGGCTCCTTCTCCCACAAGGAACGGCCCAGCCCTGAAAGCTCTTTCTGCTCTTCACGGTGCCTTGGCTCCCTATCTACAGGCACAACAGCAGTGGGGATCTGTGCTTTCCCAGAGACGCAAGATCTCATGGCGCTCGGCCGCGGCAGAGCCTCTTGCCGAAAAGGCAAACGTCCGGCTCCTTCTCCCACGAGGAAGGGCCCAGCCCTGAAAGCTCTTGCTGCTCTTCACGGTGCCTTGGCGCCCTATCTACAGGCACAACAGCAGTGGGGATCTGTGCTTTCCCAGAGACGCAACATCTCATGGCGCTCGGCCGCGGCAGAGCCTCTTGCCGAAAAGGCAAACGTCCGGCTCCTTCTCCCACAAGGAAGCGCCCAGCCCTGAAAGCTCTTGCTGCTCTTCACGGTGCCTTGGCGCCCTATCTACAGGCACAACAGCAGTGGG